>NC_137046.1:34088630-34121130 GCF_032717465.1 Coenobita brevimanus
CTCATTAATTTTTTCTGTAGATCCTTAAATCCTTCAATGCAGCGACTTACTTTCTATTTAATTTTTACTACCACCTGACGATTTTCTATATCCTGACAGAGACATTTCTGAACAGGAGGGGTCCAGCTCAGCCATCATTAACATCTTCAATACTATGATGTTCACAGATTGGTTGTTCTCATTTCAGATCTCTTCAAATTTCTTTCTTCGTCTTCTTCCAGTTTCCTTGTCTTTCTTCCCTTATTCTCATCCATTATACTGCGTCTCTCTCGATTTCTATCTTTCTTCTGAATTACCGACACAATTTTTTTTTCTTATACTCCCGGTATTTTTCATTGTTGGAACCCTTCATGGCTTATATCCGAGGGTTGGTTGGGGTTTACTGCTCTCATAATACCACTTAATAGCGATTGAGGCTGGTTACACTCGCCCTAACGTTGAAACTGAGTAGCCTAGCCCTGGGACCCGACGCTCCTTAAGGGGCAAAAGATCAGAGGATGGAGGGATGGATGAACTTTTTGTAGCCTTTTGACTCTCCTTTGTTTTACTCCTTCACTCCAAAAATTTCTTAATTCTTGCTATAGCCAAGCGATTATTTTGAGTCTGGGGAGACCTGTCATTGTGAAGTGGGTAAGGGAGATGGTTTTTAGTTTTTCACAACGCGAAACCTCAAAATTTCATAAAACCGTATGGCAATGGCCAAAATGAAAGATGTCCTCAAACTGAATAGATTAACTTATTTGGCTCCTGATCATTATACGAGAGTCCTTCGTGGTTTTCTTTTCTTCACAGCTGCTTTCCTCTTTTCTTCTGCTTTCTTTTTGTCCACTTCACAGCGTACGGAAGGAGTGGGACAGGGTGCACCGTTTTTCCATGAGAAGAGGCGAAGGGACAGAGGAAGGTTAAGGAGAAAGTGTTGCCTAGAGACCGAGAACGTGCCGTTAAAGAAAACTGTTTTTGGATTAAACTATACTGCTGCTACGTACATCTTTTTAGAGCTCCCTATGGTATTATTTATTTGCATTTGCTGTGAGCGTATAGTTTTCATAAAGTCGTCTGCTGTGGAAAGGAACTATTCGCTTTTGCTGTGTTTGTTTCCTCCACTATCTTTCTTGCTCATTTATTTTCCTTCATTATTTCCCTCGTCTTCCTTCGTTCCTTGATTTAAAATATTCATCCATTCTCCTTCCTCAGACATTTATTTTCCCTTCTGTTACATCGCCAATTTTTTTCGTCCTCTTATTTTTAAATTTTGATTCTCATTTCCTTTTCCCGCCACGTCATCACAGGCATCAGTTTTTCTCAAATTTCTTTTTTCATCGTGTTGCTTCACTATTGTTTTTTTTTTCTCTCAGTTTTTAGTTCGAGAGAGAGAGAGAGAGAGAGAGAGAGAGAGAGAGGGGGGGGGGAGACGGGGAAGCACGGCTCGTATACATTAACAGAATGGTGATGGTGGTGGTGGTTGTAATGGTGGCGGTAGTAATGGAATAGTAATGGTGATGGTAGTAATGGTGGTACAGTACTAATAGTCGGTAATGGTAGCAGTAATGGAGGCAATGGGAGTGGTAATGGTGATAATCTCGATTCAAATGGCAGTAAGAATAATAATCACGATAATGTTTGTAACAGAATTGGAATGATGGTGGTTGTGGTAATGATGGTAGTTGTTGTAGTGGCCATTTATGAAGCTAAGGTGGTGATGTGTATTGCAGGGGAGGCAGTGATGTTGGTAGCTATAATTGTGGTAATGTGTTTAGCTGTAATGGTGGTGACGTTGCAAGCTGTGGTTCAAAGACAGGAATGTTGGTAGCTGTGGAAGTAGTAATGCTATTTGTGATTTAGTTGTAGTAATGTTGGTAGCTGTGGTGGTAGTAATGCTGAAAGTTGTGATATAGTAGTAGTAATGTTGGTAGTTGTGGTAGTTGTAATACTGGTAGTTGG
The DNA here is from genome assembly GCF_032717465.1 of Coenobita brevimanus. NCBI lineage: Eukaryota > Metazoa > Arthropoda > Malacostraca > Decapoda > Coenobitidae > Coenobita > Coenobita brevimanus. Next base: position 34,090,572 of record NC_137046.1, read on the forward strand.
GGTATAGTTCTTGTAATAATATTGGTAGTTGTGGTCGTAGTACAGTAGTAGTAATGTTGGTAGCTGCTGTAGTATTAATGTGAGGAGTTGTTGTAGTAGTAATGTGAGTAGTTGTTGTAGTAGTAATGTGGGTAGTTGTGGTTGAAGTAATATTGGTAGTTGCGGTTGTGGTAGTAGTAATTATAGACATGAGAGTTATAATGAAGGCACAAGTAGTTGCGAACTCAATGTCTGTAGTAGTAGTAGTAGTAGTAACTGTGGTAGTAATAACGTAATAAGTTTAAGCAATGGTAATGTTGGTAGTTGTAGATGCAGTTTTGTAGTTGCAATGGTAATGCTGGTAGTAGTGGAATATTGGTAATTGTGCTGATGTTGGTAGTTGTGAGAATGTTGATAGTTATGAGAATGCTGGTAGTTGTGGTAATGCTGGTAGTTGTGAGAATGTTGGTAGTTATGAAAACATTGGTAGTTGTGCTGATGTTGGTAGCTGTGGTATCGTTGGCAATTGTGATAATGCTGGTGGCTGTGGTAATGTTGGTAGTTGAGGTAATGTTGGTAGTTGTGGTAATGTTGGTAGTTGTAATGTTGGTAGCTGTGGTAATGGTGGTAGTTGTTGTAATGTTGGCAGTTGTGGTGATGTTAGCAGTTGTGGTAATATTGGTAGCTGTGGTAATGGTGGTAGTTGTGGATCAGATTCAGTAGCAGTGACTCCAAATATGGCGATGAAAATAATAATAATGACACGGACGGCAATGCTGGTAGTTGTGGTAGACGTAATGGTGGTAGTTGTGGTAGTAGTAATGTTGGTAGTTGTGGTGGAGGGAGGACTGACCTGTGTGTACCAGCGGAAGCGGTTGGACTGTTGAGGGTGATTACATGCGGGTGTGTGTGTACATGTGTGCGTTTGTGACTTTGAAGCGTGTACATGTGAGCGTTTATGACTGCTGGTGTGGTCAGTCGTCCGTCCTTTGTGTACGTGACTTCTTGTCCTTTGTGTACGTGACTTCTTGTGAGGCATACATGTGTGCACTTGACTGTGATGTACAGAACATGTGTACGTTTGACCACACACATGTAAGGGTGATCAGAAGTCTGTCCACCTTCTATGTACGTACAGTAGACTTAAGTGAAAGGTGTATATGTGTACATTTTGGGTAACTGTGCATTTGCCTTTATGGAATAAGCACAAGTACTTAGCATCTGCATGTTTATGGAATGCACAAAGGTACCGTATAGAAGCTTACACGTGTGCGTTAATGAAAGGTGTCCATATACAGTTAGTTATGTGCGACTGTGTGATTAGGTATGATATGGGGTCACATACGTTTATACACTACGCTCACATGTACGTTTTCCGGGATCGGTGCAGATGATGAGTAATTATCGATGAATAATAAGTCTACATGTACAGTCGGCGCCGTAAGTTCGCTTACTATTTCACTGTGTCTATTTTCATCTGCCATTTTCCTCCCTGACGCTTCACATGACAGAAAAATACCTAAAAATAACAAAATATATATAGCAAGCCTCTCTCATCCTACGAATATCATGTTACAGAGAATCATCTATTGGCAGAAAAATAGCAATGTCTCTCAGCCTAGGAATATTTGCCATCATAGAAAGAGACACACAAAAGAAGTGAAATACTAGACGAATATTTGTCCCCGATTGTTCACACTTCGGGAGGGTGTAGGTGAGTGGTCGTAATACTGAGCGGGTAATCCTGGTATCGTAAGTTCGAATCCCGGTGTAGCAAGGGATTACATTACTGGGATTAACCCCTTCCGCACAAGGACGTCATCTATGGCTTATCCTCGCTGCATATAGACGATTATTATTATTATTATTATTATTATTATTAATATTATTATTATTATTATTTTGCGGTTTGGAAAAGAAATCTTGCAGTAATGGGGTAAAGGAAGGTTATATTTAATACCCCCAGCTCTAAAGCCTCCCCTGAGCTGAAAGAAATCGTCTGGAGATGGTAAGAGATAAGAATTTGTAGTGTAGTGGTTAAACAGAAATATAGTTAGTGTTAGTACTCATTTATAAGCCTGCCTACACGCTATAAACACACATTTACTGAGAGAGAGAGAGAGAGAGAGAGAGTACATCAGTCAGGGAGCATACAAATCATGGCTCTGAAAATCATATTACGCCGTCCCAGAGTACACCATGACTCAGATGTTAAAATAAAGAAAGAAAGAAAAAGAAAGAAAGAAAACAAAGAAATAAGAAAGTAGGCCAAGAATTAACCCCTCCTAAGATTATTTTATTTCCTTGCCTCCTTAGACGATTATCTTTTCAGGTTACTTTTATATTTTGAACTGTGTGTGTGTGTGTGTGTGTGTGTGTGTGTGTGTGTGTGTGTGTGTGTGTGTGTGTGTGTGTGTGTGTGTGTGTGTGTGTGTGTGTGTGTGTGTGTGTGTGTGTGTGTGTGTGTGTGTGTGTGTGTGTGTGTGTGTGTGTACGTAACAACGGCTATTAAAAGCAGAAAAAACGCACAGCAATTAAATGTTTTGCTAATTCCCTCAGGCGCCTCTCTCTCACTCTCTCTCTTGGCATCCCTGTCCTCGCTCACTCTTACATGGCAGCCCAGTCCTCGCTCACTCTCACTTGGCAGCCCTGTCCTCGCTCACTCTCTCACATGGCAGCCCTGTCCTCGCTCACTCTCACATGGCAGCCCTGTCCTCGCTCACTCTCACTTGGCAGCCCTGTCCTCGCTCACTCTCTCACTTGGCAGCCCTGTCCTCGCTCACTCTCTTACTCTTTCACTTGGCATCCCTTTCCTCGCTCACTCTCTCATTTGGTATCCCTGTCCTCGCTCACTCTCTCACTTGGCAGCGCTGTCCTAGCTCACTCTCTCACTTGGCATCCCTGTCCTCGCTCACTCTCTCACTTGGCAGCGCTGTCCTAGCTCACTCTCTCACTTGGCAGTCCTGTCCTAGCTCACTCTCTCACTTGGCAGCGCTGTCCTCGCTCATTTTATTACTCACTGGGCAGCCCTGTCCTCGATCACTCACTCATTCACTCACTCACTCACTCATCTCACTCATTCGCTCACTCACTCACTCGCTCGCTCACTCACTCGCTCGCTCACTCACTCGCTCGCTCACTCACTCACTCGCTCACTCTCACTCAGTTGGCAGCTCTAACTTTGCACACTTACTCTTTTTCCCTGGCTTGGCATATCGCTCACTCACTCTTCACTCTTATTCTCTCTCTCTCTCTCACTCTCTCTCTCTCTCTCTCTCTCTCTCTCTCTCTATCTATCTCTCTCACTTGGCAGCATTGTCCTCATTCGCTCTCTTCTCTCAGCCGGCAGCTCTATCCTTGCTCACTCTCTGACATGCAACCCTCCTCTCACCACTCACATTCACAGTAAGTCTCTCATGGTAGTCATTCTCTCTCTCTCTCTCTCTCTCATAATCACACACTTTCCTGCACACGGGTCACGTTTCACTCTACTCAGACATCTTTCAGATGAATCACTCTCTCTCTCTCTCTCTCTTCCCGTGCTTGTTGCAAGGGCACGTGTGTGTGTGTGTGTGTGTGTGTGTGTGTGTGTGTGTGTGTGTGTGTGTGTGTGTGTGTGTGTGTGTGTGTGTGTGTGTGTGTGTGTGTGTGTGTGTGTGTGTGTGTGTGTGTGTGTGCCTAGTCACGGGGATTTCTGCCAAATAACCGATCAATCAATCAATCCCTTTTCACTAATGCCTTATCTCTCCTCCAACTCCTTGTAGTCATCTCTCTCTCTCTCTCTCTCTCTGGCTGCCATTCTTTTTCACTTCACTTCTCTCCCATTTTTTATTTTCTCTCTTTCTCACCTTCACTTTTCTCTCTCTCCAGCTCTCCTCAGCCTTTTAGTGTCGCCTTTTGCTCTATCTTTTTCCTTCCTTCCTGTCTTCGTTCCTTCACCCTTTCCCTATTTTTAAAATATATTTTTTTGCTACTGCCTCCCTTATCTTTCTTCTTTCTTTCCCTCCCTCTCTCACTCGCTTCCCACCTACCTCCCCCACATCCGTTTCCCTTCTTTTCTTCCTATTTCTTACCCTTCATTCTTTTTTCTTTCCTTTCTCACTCGCGTCTCATCTACTCCGCTATTTTTTTCTTGTTTCTTACCTACGTCCCGCATTCCGCCCTTTCTCCCTTCCCTGTCTTACTCACTCACTCCTACTCACCTCACGATTCACGCCCACATCCTCCTATGTTCCTTCTTCTCTCCCTCTTTACCCCCTTCCTCCCACTCTTCGTCCCTCAACCCTCTCCCCTCGCTCCCTCCACCTCCCTCCCTCAACCCCTTCCCCTCGCTCCCTCCACCTCCCTCCCTCAACCCCTTCCCCTCGCTCCCTCCACCCCCTCCCTTCCCTCCCTCTCTCCTGTCGTACTCACTCCCTCCTCACCTCACGACTCACGCCCATTCACTCATGACTAAGGCTTCCGGTCAGCCGTCGCGAAGGGCGCCACCTGTCTGTCTGTCTGTCTACCTGCCCCCCCTCCTCTCTCTCTCTCTCTCTCTCTCTCTCTCTCTCTCTCTCTAATCCTTGTTTGCCCGTATTATGACCTGTTGTCTGTTCGTTTTTAGCCTACCTGTTACCTACCTTTCTGTTCCTTCATACCTTTAATCAGTGTACCTGTTTATCTACCTAAGTCTACCTAACAACCGCCATCTCTCTCTCTACCAACCAAGCAACTTCATTCCTACCTGCTGATCTCCCTATCTGCTAACATCCTTCCTTTTCCCTGCTAATCTACCTTTCAATTACTCTACCTCCTTCTGACCTTAAATACCTGTCTATATTCCAACTTTCTTCCTGTCTCTACAGATCAACCTACCAGCATACTGTATCAACCTACTTCCTTCCTATCTACTTATCAATCAATCAACCTACTTCCTCCCTACCTGCTTATCTATCTGTCTATCATTTAAAATCTATTTGTTTCCTTCCTATCTATCAACCTGCCCGTCTATGCCTCCATTCTGTCTAAAATTCCTTTGCTTGTCTGGCGTTCTGCTTGACTGCCTGCTTACCTGCCTCTGCCTACTCTCTTCCTGCCTCACTTCCTGCCTCTCTCTCTTTCTTTCTCTCTCTCTCTCTCTCTCTCTCTCTCTCTTAATTAGCCTGGGTAATTGAGCGTTTTACGTGCGTGTGGGTGTGCGTGCGCGCGTGTGTGTGTGTGTGTGTGTGTGTGTGTGTGTGTGTGTGTGTGTGTGTGTGTGTGTGTGTGTGTGTGTGTGTGTGTGTGTGTGTGTGTGTGTGTGTGTGTGTGTGTGTGTGTGTGTGTGTGTGTGTGTGTGTGTGTGTGAGAGAGAGAGAGAGAGAGAGAGAGAGAGAGAGAGAAATATTACCGACCATAGAAGAGGCTTGAACTCAGACTAAATAGCTTAGGGTAAACGTAATAACCAAGACGACCTCCCTGATTGTTTTCATGATGCGGCAGGACGATTATATTCATGTAAAACTTTTCACAATAACGAGTTAAAAGACTGATGTGACCTAAGTGAATACCTGAACAAACAGTGATACCAGCTTATATCAGAAATGACGTCCACAGGATTTCAATTTTATCTGTCCTTTGTTGGTTATTGATTACTGGGATATTACTGTCATTTGTACCTCAGTTCGGTCATGCCTACAGATGTATTACGGTGTGTGAGAGAGAGAGAGAGAATATTATATACTATTGCACCATACACATTACTTCTCACCCCGTCACCTTTCCCCATCCCCTTCACCCTCAGTATTGTCCTCACCCCTTCCACAAATCCCCTTCACGTCTCCCCATTATCTCTCTCACTCCCTTCCCCTACATGTCCTTCTACATCTATCCATTCCCCTTCTTCCTGCAATATTCTCCCACAAGCACATCTTCTTTCCCCTCAGCTTTCCCCCCCTCCCTCTTCCTCCCCAATACTCTCAACCTCATCCACTCATTTTCCCTTTTCTGATCCCCCTCCTCTCCCCTCTCTCCCTCCCTTCATCTCTCCTTCCCCCTTGCTCTCCCCCTTCTCCACTCACTTTCCCCCTCCCCTAGTCCCTACCCCTTTCGTCCCTCACCCCTTAATTCCTTTTCCCTCTCCACCCCTCCCTGACCAGTTATTCTTCTCCCCTCCTTTATCCTGATTCTCTCTTTCCCCTCCTCCTCCTCCCTCTCCCCTCCCCTCGCCCTGATCTTAAATATCACCTCCCCCTCCCCCTGACCTCTTGACCTTCCTCCCTGACCTTTCATGCAGCCTCCTCCTCCTCCTCCCCCTCCTGGTTATCTGAATGTATGTATGTATGTATGCGTGTATCTGTCGTTGTCTGTCTGTCAATCTCTATATCTGTACATCTATATCGGTATCTATCTTTATCTATTAGTAAATCTGCCTGTCTGTCTGTCTGTCTCACTACCTAACAGTTCGTGTCTAATGCATGTTGTAAACCTTCCTGCAGAAATCACAGAAAATCGGCAGAGTAAATTCTCTTCGATTACCTTTATCTAATTTAGCCCTTTTTAGCTACCACTGGGTTCTATTAATCAGCATAGGGAGTAAAGGCAGTAAAGGGAAGAAGGAATTTTTTTTTTTATTAGCTCTACCGTATGGTCTGTGGGTGCTAGCATCCAATGGGTGACGCCTGCAAGATCCGCTGGCGTGTGGAAAAAAAAAAAAAGCGAACTGACTTTTTATAGAGGAGTGAATAAATGATGATGATGATGATGATGATGATGATGATGATGATGATTACTACTACTACTACTACTCATTCCGCATCACCTTTCCTTCCCCCCTCACCCTCAGTTCACCTTCCTCTCCTCTAGTGTTTCACATCAACACATCAAACTGCCATCTCGCTCCTCATCTCCATCTAAGCAACTTTTCCCAACACCTCCCGTCTCCTGGCAACCTTTTTTCCCCTCACTCTTTTCAGATTCTTCTCTCCACTCGACTCTCCTTAGCAACCTCTCTCCCTTCTTCCTCCTCCCTTGCAAACTCACTCTCTCTCTCTCTCTCTCTCTCTCTCTCTCTCTCTCTCGTTCATCCCTTCTCCCGATCTCCAACTACTCTTACATCTTTTCCATTACTCCCTCTTTTTCTCTCTTTCCCATTCCCTTACTCATGCCACGTTCTCTTTCCTCCCTTCCTTTCTTCTCTCCCTCCCTCCCCTAGTTCCTCTCGCCACCCATCTTCTCCTAACCTCACTTTCTTCCCTCCACCCTTCTTTCTCTTTCACCGTGCAACCTCTCCATCCTCTTCCTACCTATGCCATGTCCTCTTCTCCGCCTCTACGTTCCTCCTCCTCCCTCCTTTCCTCATGTTTTCTACCTTCCTACCTTCCCACCATATCTTCCTTGCCTTCCTGCTTTGCTATCCTTGTCTCTGACCCACTTACCTCTGTTATAACCCACCTCATAAAAACACAGCCTCAAGACAACCGACAGATCTGATGCTGTTTGCTTTCCTTTGCTCTCCTTTGTACTCCTTCTTCCTCCTACTGGCTTGACATTCTTCCTTTCTTCCTCCCCATCCTTCCTACCTTCCTTCATTTCCTTCCCTTTATCCCTCCTCCTCTTCCGTTTTCCCCTCTCCACTTCCTTCTTCTCCTCCTCCTCTTCCTTCTGCTTTCCGTTCTTTCCTAACATTCCCTTCCTCCTCCTACTAACATCATGTTCTCTTTCTTCCATCCCTCCAACTTCCACCTCTTTCCTCTTTCAGTCCTTCCTCTTTAATCGCCTTTTTCCTTCCTCCCATCCTTCTTCTCTCCTTTTTTTCTCGTTTTCCCTTCCTTCTCTTCCTCACGCCTTGTCTACCTCTTCCCCACCCTCCCTCCTTCCCTCCTCTCGCCTCCCCCATTTCTCTCCTTTCCCCTTCCTCCCCCTCCCTCTTTCCTCCCCTCCCCCTCCCGCACAAGGAGAGAAAAACACGAACAAACAGAGGACTTATTTTTTCTGCCTGTTATCACCGCAGGACCAACTTCCTCCTTCCCCTCCCCATCCCCCCTCCCTCCCCTAACCCCTCCCCTACTCACAGCCGAGAAGAGAGGGAAGTGGAGTGTGTAAGGAGGAGGAGGAGGAGGAGGATGCTAAAGGAAGGAGAGAGGTGATGGCAGAAGGAAGGGAATAAAGAAAAACACAAAAGGAAGAAAAGAAAGGAGGAGGAGGATTGAGTAAGAGGAAGGGAGATAAGATTAAAAGATGTTGAAGACAGGTATAAGACGATAAGGAAGATATTGAGAGAGAGAGAGAGAGAGAGAGAGAGAGAGAGAGAGAGAGAGAGAGAGAGAGAGAGAGAGAGAGAGAGAGAGAGAGAGAGAGCTGAGTGCCATTAGGCGTGAAATCGTGAGGTGAGAGTCAGAGAAAGGAAGACTGCAAGACGCAAGCTGATGCAACCCTGAGAAGGGAAGGAAAAGAAAGTGAGAGAGAGAGAGAGAGAGAGAGAGAGAGAGAGAGAGAGAGAGAGAGAGAGAGAGCGCCAACATTAGCATATCACACACCATTACTGCCGCGACACTGTCTTGGCTTACGGACAAATTCGTAAACTGAGGTAGAAGTGAGGGAAGGAATGGAGGGGAGGAGGAGGGCGAAAGGAGGGAAGGAGAGAAGTGGCGAGGACGAGAGATGAGGGAAGAAAATGGAAGGAAAGAAGAGGATATGAATGGGGAAGGAAGGAAGGATGGAGAGGAGGGAGGAAAGATGAGATGAGACATGAGGGAAGGAGAGAAGTGACGATGAAGAGAGAAGGAAGAATATGGAAGGAAAGAAGAGGACTTAAGAGAGGAAAGAGGGAAAGAAGGAGAGGAAGGAGGGAAGGGAAAATTTCGAAACAGGGGGAAAGGAGAGAAGTGACGAGGAAGAGAGATTAAGCAAGAGAATGGAAGGACAGAAGAGAGCGAGAGGGGAAAGAGGGAAAGAAGGAGAGGAAGGAGGGAAGGGAAAATACGAAACAGGGAGGAATGGGAAGAGAGATGGAAGAAGAGAATGGTAGAAAAGATGAGGATATGAGAGGGGAAAAGTGGAAAGGAGAGTTGAATACTTTAAAACTCATGTGAGGAAAATATGGAAAGAATGAAGGGGGTAAGATGGGAGGAGGAGGAGCACGAGGGACGAAAGCTGGAGTAGAGGAGAAAGGAGAGGAGTGAAGGTGATGAACAGAAGAGGAGGGACAAGAGAGGGATATGTAAGGGGGAAAATAATGAAGGAATTATGGGCAAGTGGAAAAACGGGAGGGAAAGAAGGAGGGAAGATAAATGAGGAAGGGAGTGAGGGAAGTGGGAGAGGGAACGAGCACGAGAAAGGGAATGAAAGGTATGGAGAGAGTGAGACGCAGAGTAGGATGGAGAAGAGACAAATGAGGGAAAAGGGAGAAAGATAAAGACTAAAAAGGAGGAGAAGGAAAAAGAAAGGAAGAAATAACGGTCACAGGAAGACGTGGAGGGAGTAGGAAGAACAAGGCGGAGGAAGAAAGTAAATGAAGAATCTAGGAAAGAAGGAAGACGAGAAAGAAGAAAACCAAGGGAAATATAGAAGAGAAAACGAAGAAGGAAAGCTATATAAATAAAGTGATAAGAAAGGAAGAAAGGGGAAAGGAGAATGGAGAAATGCGTGATAAAGGAGATGGCAGAAGGAAGACGAAACTGATGCCTAGGAAATGGGAGATATGGTAAAAAGGGGGGGATGGGAAGAGGAAATGCAAGAGATTGGGGTAGATAGGAAAGAAAGAGAAAATGGAGGATTGGGAGGGGAAAGATAAAAGAAGGGGAATATGAGAAGGAAATACGTAAAAAATATGAATCAAGCAAGAAAACAAGGGAGAGGAAAGGGGCGACGGGAGGAAGAAAATATATAGTAAATGTAGGGAGAGAAAGGGAGAAAGAATGGAAATAATAAAGGGAGAGGTATGGAATAGAAAAAACTAAAGTAGCAAGGAAGAAACAGGAAAAGAGATCTCAGAAGGGAATAAAGGAAGGCAATATAAGGAAAATAAACTGAGATAGAAAAAGGATGAACAAATGTGTGATTAAACGTGAGTAAATAAAACATAAAAACACAGAGAAAGAGGAAAGAGAAAGATTAGAGTGGACTGACGAAGACAATACAGGATGAGAGAGAACTTGACATGGGAAAAAGAAAGTCAAGAGGGAAGATAACACGTGAACAGAAACTAAAGAGAAAGAGACAGAACAAAAACATAAAGGTATAATCGAAAGAATATGCTAAGGAATGAAAGGACGCAGAGGCAAGGATGGAAGAGAGGGGGGAAAAAAACGAAGAGCAAACATGAAAGAAATTAGGGACAGCAAGAAAGAGACGGTAAGAAAAATACTAAAGATGGAGAGGAACAAAAGGAACTAAAGAGAGAACGGAAGAACATGACAGAAAGCTTGTGGAACCTGAAAGCGACCAGGTACGTCACAAGAAAGAAAATGAACAATGACAACAGGAAAACAAATAATTATGAAGGGTAAAAATGCAGTACAGAATGAAAGAAAAAAAAAGGCGCGATGGTAGATTTTTAATCAGCAATGGAGTGAGGAAAAAATCAGTAAAAAAAAAAAGTCTATCGGCCCTGGAGTACGAAAAAGAAATGACGTGAAAAACTGAAGGTGAATAAGGGAAAAAATATACAAAAAAAATCGAAATGAAAATGTCAGCAGGAGAAAGGGCTTTGAAAAAATGAAGAGAAAATCAACACACGCGTACAAAAAACACACAAATGACAGACCAATAATGAGGGAAAAGAAAAAGAAATGAAAACCCAGAGTAAAGGGAATGAAGGGAGTGGAGAATGAAAATAACACGTAATCAAGGAAAATGGGAGACTGAGGCGAGATATTACGGGGCCCCCTCTGCTATTCTCTCTCTCTCTCTCTCTGCTCATCCCCACTGCTTGCCTCACTGCTTCTGCTACACTCTGTTTTTGCCACACACTGTTTGCTGCATTTTCTTCTTCCTCCCTGCTTGCTTACCTCGCCCTGCTTTTACTGCATCATTTTTCGTGCTTCACTCCCATCCTCCTCCTCCTCCTCCTCCTACTTACTTTAATTCTACCTCCTCCTCCTCCTCCTACTTCTTTCACTCCTCCTCCTCCTATTTGTTTTACTCCTCTTTCTCCTACACGTTTCACTCCTCTCCGCTGCTTACTCTCTCTTCACTGTGTGTGTGTGTGTGTGTGTGTGTGTGTGTGTGTGTGTGTGTGTGTGTGTGTGTGTGTGTGTGTGTGTGTGTGTGTGTGTGTGTGTGTGTGTGTGCCTTTGTTGATTGTTTTGTTTATGTACGCTATTACTTGTGCTGTCTCTGCTTGTGAACGTTTTTCTTGTGTATGTTCTTGCTTGTGTATGTATTAGCTCGTCTTTTCTACTCCTTGACTCTTGCTTGTTTCATGGTGTTTGCGAAGTTTTTGTTTGTGTACGTTTTTACGTGTGTTAGTTTTTCTTGTCAAGTATCTCGCTTGTCTATGTATTTGTTTGCTTCTGTCTTTTGTTTGTTTGCCTCTGTCTTTGCTGGACAAATTTCTTCCAAGTGTCTGTTGTTTTTATGAGGCTCTTGTTTATGTTCTTGTTTTCTTTACTTATGCTTGTTTTTTTTTTTCCCTCGCGTCTACTTTTGCTTCTCTTGTTTGTGCATTTTTTCCTTGCATCAGCTTTTGTTTATGTGTTTTGTTTGTTTATTTTTTGCTTGTACTCGTACCTGTTTCTTTTGCTTGTGACTATTAATGTCTGTGTTTGTTTCTGCTTGTCTGCTCTTGCTTGGGTCTGCTTTTCATGTGCATATCATTTACTCCACCTGTATGCTTCTTACGCCTGTCATTCGCTTTACCCTTTCACAACGAGGGCACCTTTTATCATAATATATAATGCTGTCTAAAGGGAAATCAAGTTTGCAACGGGAAATTTCGACTCTCTCTCTCTCTCTCTCTCTCTCTCTCTCTCTCTCTCTCTCTCTCTCTCTCTCGTAATAAGTAAAATAAATCACTTAGGAAGAGGTGCTAGGGCGATAACAGGCCTGAGTCTCCATTATCTGTGATTCGGTTTCTTCATAACTTTTTTCTCTACAGTAATTCCTGTTCCTTCTCCATGCCCTTGTCTTCTTATCAGGTAACAGTCTGCTCTTCGCTGGTACTTGTGTCTGTTCCTCCTCTATACTCATGTTTACTTATATATTTCTGATTAATTATTCTCTGCTTGTATGTTGAGTCAAATACTTTGTTTTTCTTATTATTTTTATGTGCCTGTCTATTTTCTATCTAATTCTGTTTTTTTCTTCTTCTTATGTCTCTTAGTTCATATTTCTTTCTATTTAGTCCCTTTTCCTTATGCCTGCTTCTTTAATGCTGGGTCCTTTGCTTTCATTATACTCAATGTTAATGGCTGCTCTGCTTTCTGATTCTCTCTCTCTCTCTCTCTCTCTCTAATATGCCCCCCACCATGCTTATCTCTCACTCCCTCCTGCTTAATCTGTTCCTGCCTCTGCCTGCTTCCACCGCTGCCTCCTCTGCTTCTAGATCCTAAGCAGATAATCTCGGGAAAAGATGTGGGGTTTAATGAAGAGACGGACAAAGGGGGAGAAACAAAGGCGCAGCGAAGGAGTCCTGGCGAAATGATACCGAGGGAAGGAAGGTAGGAAAGAAGGGAGGAAAAGAGGGGAAGGGAGGGGAGAGGAAGGACAGGGAGAGAGGTGGTGAAGGAGGGGGGGGGAAGGAGAGTGGAGGGTTCGAATGAAGGAAAGGGGAGGATACACGGGAAGTGGCAAAGGAAGAAGGAAAGTTAGAAGGGAGAGTGGAAAGGAAAAAACGAGAGAGAAATGACGGGACGGAGAGAGAACTGCAGGGGAAAATGAAGGAAGACAGGGGTACGAAAGAGGGAAGGACAGGGAATGGAGGGGACCTTGGAAGGAAAAAGAGGAAAGGAGTAAAAGAGAGGGAAAGCAAAAGGAGAACGAAGTAACAGAAAATGAAAGAGGAAGTTGGGAAAGTAATATATATATATATATATATATATATATGATGGGGGGAAAGGCAAGAGGGTAGACTTACAGGAATGGCTGAAGAAAGATAAAGAGAAAAGGAGAGGAAGAGAAAAGGAAAATGAGAAGGCAGAGAAAAGTGAGAAAATGGAAGGACGGAAGAAAAGGATAAGAAAAAAAAAGGAAGGAAGGAAGGAGGGTGAAAAGAAGAGTTGAAAAATTAAGAGAGGAAAGAGGCATACTTGAAAGAATGGAGTGGGAGGAACTGGGGTTAAAGGACGGGAAAGACAGAGGGAGGACGGAAAAAAGAAACTGAAGCAGACAGTGCGGGGAAAGGAGGAAACTAAGAAACGATAAAAGAGAAAGAAGTAGCGGGAAGGCAGAGAGGAAAAGTGGACTAAGGAAAGAGATAATGAAATGTGGATGGTGAAGAAGAATAAAACAAAGGAAGCAATATGACGCTGGGAGTTACTGAAAGAAGAAAAAAAAACACGAAAGAAGGCTTTATATGATGAACAGAACTACGAAAGAAAGAAAAAAGGAAGAAGAAAGAAAGAAAGGAAGGAAGGGAGGAGGGAAGAACGGGGGAAATTAAAGAAAATACAATGGGTAAGAAAGACAAACGAAGTGGGAGAAATTAAGATAACAGTAGGAGGCCATTTTTAGCTGCTGGCCTTATCGAGAGAGAGAGAGAGAGAGAGAGAGAGAGAGAGAGAGAGAGAGAGAGAGAGAGAGAGCATTTGGCCTTTTCTTAATATATATCGTTTGTATATTTGACTAACTGTTTTTGTGTTTACGCTCGATTTAGGTCGTGTGTGTGTGTGTGTGTGTGTGTGTGTGTGTGTGTGTGTGTGTGTGTGTGTGTGTGTGTGTGTGTGTGTGTGTGTGTGTGTGTGTGTGTGTGTGTGTGTGAGAGAGATAGAGAGAGAGAGAGAGAGAGAGAGAGAGAGAGAGAGAGACCCTGGGAACCAACGATAACGCCAGTCTCTCTCTCTTTACGCAATCTCTTTTTCTCTCTTTACGCTATCTGGGAGTCACGCACAGAGAGAGGGTGACGAAGGAGAGTAGGGAGGGAAGGGAGGAGGGGGATGGAGGGAAAGGAGGAGGGGAGAGGAGGGAAAGGAGGTGGGGAGAGGAGGGAAAGGGCGAGGATAAGGGATAAAGGCGAGGGTGAAGAAAATGGTGAAGAGACGTGAAGGGGGTGAGAGGAGAAGGGAATAAGGAAGGGAGGTGAAGGGGAGAGGGAAGTGGAGTGAGAGGAAGGGAGAGAGGGAATGTGAGGAGATGGATGATAAGGGTAAGGGTGAGGGAGAAGGATAGTATTAGGGTAAGGATGAGGGTGAGGTGGAGGGGTAAGTTAACCTCGAGTATTAGGGGTGGAGGGCAGAGCGTAAGAGATTATGAATGATGGGGGAATATAAGGGGTAAGGATGAAGAATAAGGAAGAAGTGGAGAGATGGGATGAGTATGGATGAGGATGAGGAATAAGGGTGAGGAAGAGTGATATGATGGGTAAGGGGAGGGGGTCGTATGAGGGATGATGAGATGAGGTGAAGGTAAGTATAAGGGCTGAATGATGAGAAGGTGAAAATGAGTGTGATATTGCATAGTGAATATGAAAGATGGAGAATGAAGTGTGTGAGCGGAGAAATGAGGGAGTCATGGATAAGGAGGGTAATTAAGGTGAAAGTCAGGTTGAGAGAGAGAGAAAGAGAAAGAGAAAGAGAGAGAGAGAGAGAGTAAACAAGTAAACCGAGCCAACATCATTTTTCCTTGCGACCTTCAATCCTTAACAGAAAAAACTTTAAACAGAATAGGAACATAAAACACACACACACACACACACACACACACACACACACACACACACACACACACACACACACACAGGCACCAGGAAATGCTCCACCACCACCACCACCACCACCATCATTCAAGCACTATTTCCTCTACTTCTGTGCTTTAATGCGTCTCTTATTGATGCTCACAACTGTATTTCCCTCCAACACATGGGGGGGTAGGAATTCAGGAACAGGAATGCAAAAAGTAGAGGGAAAAAACGCTGGGATGATGATGATGATGATGATGATGACTAGTAGGGGGGGGGGGTGAAAGGGAGGAAGAAACAGGGAAAAATACAACACCAAAGCAGGAAACGTATCACCAGCGTGCGAAAAGGAAATGACTCGTGCATCCAGTCCATCATCATTCAAGCCTTCGATATTACCCTCCGTAAACCTCCACCAAGCATACTACATTTTCAGTACATTTTACAAAGATCGGGAATTACAGAGGGGCATACGTACAGTTATTGATAAATCCTGTACACTTACTACATTAATTAAAGAACATGGGTACACAGATTGGAATAAAACGTGAAGCTACACAACGTTTGAATTTGTAGTAACTTATATACAGTAAATATTGTACATACCTCTCTTCTCTCTCTCTCTCTCTCTCTCTCTCTATATATATATATATACATTTGATGTAGGACGGGAAAGTTTTAGCGACAGGCATAAATCCGCTGGCAACAACGCAGTAAAGATGTATAAAAACTCAATGCATAAGGAACAAGACAAGCAGATCAGAGCAAGATAGAGGAGATGGAAGGGAGGGAGACGAGACAAGGGGAAAGGAAGGCAAGGGAGGGAAACAGAAGAGGAAAAGGGGAAAGAATGAGAGAGAGAGAGAGAGAGAGAGAGAGAGACACACACACACACACACACACACACACACACACACACACACACACACACACACACACACACACACACACACACACAGAGGCGCCATGGATGAAGTACCCGGTAGCATCAATAAGGAAAATAATGGAATAAAGGAAAATAATGGAAAAATGAATAAAATGAGAGAAGGGAGAGAATGATACCCCCTCCCATACTACGATATAGAAGGGAGCGTGAAGGGACAGGACGGAGAAGAAAGGAAGATATAGAGATGTGGGAGGGAGGTAGGGAGGGAATGGAGATGAGGAGAGTGAAGGAATTGGTTTGGTAGGGAATAGAGGGAGAGATAAGAATTGTGTTTCCAGTCTCTCTCTCTCTCTCTCTTTCTCCAACCACTGGACTTGGTACCCCCTGGTCAGTGAGGGAGGTCAGGGTGATGGGCTTTTCGTGGGAAAAGCACAACCCAGAGATGAGAAATGAGGGAAGAGAAGGGACGTAGGGGGAGAGGAGAGAAAGGAGAAAGAGGGAAGAAGATGGAGAGAAACGGAGGGAAGGAGAGGAAAAATGGGGAGAAATCGTGGGGAATAGATGTAGGTGGAAGGGAAGGGGAGCAGAAATGGAGAAAGGGAAGGTGAGAAGGTACAGGAGAGTTGGAGTACATGGGAGTATACAGTAAGCACAATGGATTACAAAAGAAAGCTGACAGCAACAGACTTATTGGTCCTTCAGATGCTGTTTCTGTTAGGCCATGGTATAACTAACGTACTTATTCTATGGGAAAGCAGAGACACTCCCTTCACCACCGACCAAAGCCTCCAGCCCATGCAAAAAAAAAAAAAAAAAAAAAAAAAAAAAAAAAGTGAGAAGGACCGCCATGCAGCACTGAGCAGCTCTCATGGAACTTACGTAGGAATGGGTGAACGGAAATCAAATTCTACATTGTCTTGACATGAACGGGAAAAGTAACATCGTCAATATTAAGTCAAATAATTTGTGTTCTGTGGTAGCGTCTTCAGTTCTTTCTAATGTAAAAGACGTTATATATATACAGGTAACATGAGGAATCCTATAAAGAGGTTACCTAGGGCAAAACGATGTACACTGAAGATCTGACCAACCTGTGTGAGAAAGGGCTATGGAAAAGCGGAAGGCTCTCCCTCGCCCTCCTCCTCCTCCTCCTCCTCCTCCGATAAAGTTGCTAGTAGGAAAAAAAAAAAAAAAAGAAAAAGAATAATGCATGACTGCTAAAAAGAAAATGTAAAAATTCATTGGTAGGGAAGGAGGGGAAAGCAAACGAGAGAAAAGCAGAAGGGAAGGACAGAAAAGAAAATAATAGAGGTGAATGGAAGGGAAAGACAAAAGAATGAAAAGGAGAAGAGGTGAGTGATGGAGGACAAAAATGAGAGAATCAAGGGAAGATAGCTATGTTGTGAGGGGGAAAGGTGGAAAGAGAGGGACAGAAGGAAAAAAAATAAGAATGAGAATGAATGGTTAAACGAGAAATTAAGAGGTAGGAAGCGACAGAAATTACAGTAAAGGGAACGTGCGTGTGACAAGAGAGGAAAGGAAAAGGTACTGAAAAAGAAAAAAAAAAAAAAGGTTATGATGACAAAAACAGAGGAGAAATAAAATGCGGAAAAACCAAAGAAAAAATAAGAACCTGTTATTGCAATCAAGAAAAATTCCATGAAAAAGACGAGAAAACATAAGACAAAAATAAAAATAAAAAATGAGAAAACGATGAAAAATTATAATCACCTCCCAAAGAAATTCCGAAGAAAATACAATTGCTTTTAAAACAGAAGGAAAAAGTTCACGAAAAGGCAGTGGCGACCAGAGACGAGGAGAAGGAGTAAAACGAAACAAAAAGAAACGAACAAACAATATGGAAAAAAAAACACCGAAAATGAAAGTAAAACACCTGGAAAAACGAGAGAATCAAAACCCGAAGAGCGCGCGCGCACACGCACACACACACACACACACACACACACACACACACACACACACACACACACACACACACACACACACACACACACACACACACACACACACACACACACGGAGGCCAAATATCAAGAAAAACATATGGTACTGAAAAGATAGTAAAAACGAAGGTCCTTAGGAATACGTCAGGCGAATATTTCCCTGGTGGCTGAACCTTGAACTGCTGGGGAGGAAAGACGGCGCACGTGACTCCAATGTGACGAGGAGGAGGAGGAGGAGGAGAGAGAGGGGAGGGGGAACGAGGAA
Source organism: Coenobita brevimanus (assembly GCF_032717465.1). Lineage (NCBI taxonomy): Eukaryota > Metazoa > Arthropoda > Malacostraca > Decapoda > Coenobitidae > Coenobita > Coenobita brevimanus. The sequence continues at coordinate 34,108,460 of NC_137046.1, forward strand.
GGAGAGGGAGAAGAGAATAAAGATAAGGAGGAGGAGGTGGAGAGGAGAATAAAGATAAGGAGGAGGGGGACCGATGATGATGATGAGGAGGAGGAAAAGAAGGACAGTCTAACAAAAATGATTAAAGTGATTAGAGAGGAAGGATACAGGAACTAAGAAAACTTAAGAAGGGACGAGAAACAAAAGCTGCAAAAGGAGAATGGAAAGAGGATGGAAAAGAGTAGACGATGAGGAAAAAGGGGGAGGCAGATGATGCTATAAAATAGGAGGAGTATATGAGAGAGAGAGAGAGAGAGAGAGAGAGAGAGAGAGAGAGAGAGAGAGAGAGAGAGAGAGGCGCAGGTCGGTGAGCAAAGTGGCAGTGGAGAGAGAAGGGGTGAAGAGGGCACGCCGAGGAAGAGGGGAACCAAGCACTTAGCAAGATGAGGGGAAGAGAGAGGAGAGAGAGCGGAGAGAAAGACAGAAGTAAGGGCGAAGAGAGAGGTCTGAGAGGAGAGGGAAGAACGAGAGAGAAGATTAAAAGGATAAGCAGGAGAGGAGGGGAGAAAGAAAGGAAGGCAAGAGAAAATATGAGTGAGGGCAGTGAGAAGGAAGGAGAGAGTAGCAAAAGAGCGAAGAGTCAATGGAGAGGGGAGAGAAGATGCGGGAAATAAGAGGAAAGACGTAAAGAAATGAAAAGAAAAAGAAAAAGAGAGTTAAGAAGGAATCAGGAGGAGGAGGAGGATGGGAAAGGAAAAAGAGAGAAGCAGAAGGTGGAGGAAGAAATAAGTGAGAAAAGAATGAAGCGAGAGAACATGAAATAAGAGGAGATGGAAGCAGAGGGTAGGAATGAGAGAGACAGGGCAAAAGGAAAAAGAACGAAAATCGCAAGAATGAAGGAAGTATTAAGAGGAAAAAGAAGAGGCAGAAGAGGCGAGAAAGAAGAACGAAATTGGGGGAAGAAAGGAACGAAAGGGAGTGTGAGGCGAAAGGAGGACTGAAAGGAGATGGAAGGGTGAAAAACGATAAAGAATGAAGACGTAGGAGAGAGAGAGAGAGAGAGAGAGAGAGAGAGAGAGAGAGAGAGAGAGAGAGAATCATCAAACGAAAACAGTGAACTGGATGAAAGATGAATTTATATAAAAGGTGGAAAGCTTGCTGAAGAAGAAAATGGCAAAACAAAAAGAAAAACTGAAAACACTTTAAGGAGAGGGGTTTTAAAACAAGAGATGGAACGTTTAAGAAATTAAAGAAAATACAGTGTAAAGGAGTAAAGCAGTGACAGATAATGGAAAGCGGAACGAAATTGAGAAAATGCTGAAAGTAAAAGATAACCATAAACTAAAAGGAATAGTTGATATATTTGATAACTGGTGGAAAGCGAGTGAATAAGAAGATAGGCTTTGAGAAAGGGATTGGTGAGGAAGTGGATAAAAGGAACTGTTTAGAGTACCGGAAATAAATGAATGAATAAAATGTGGTTTGAGGAGAGTGAAAGGAGGAAGGGTGAGACGGAGAAAGAGAGGGCTTGAAGAGGTGGTTAAAGGGAGAGGATGAGGAGAGCTGCTTTGAAAGGGGTTGCGAGAGAGGGGTTAATGTAAAGTGGAGCCCCATAGTCTTAATGTAATATTCTCTCTCTCTCTCTCTCTCTCTCTCTCTCTCTCTCACTACTAATCTTTCCACTTAGTTTATTCTCTATCTTCTTCTTTTTTTTTGTATACACGCCTCCCCACCTCTTTTACCTACTTTGTTTAATGATAACTTCCACCTCCACCCTTCTTCCACACCCCTTCTTTCTCCCCCCTTTTCCTCTCCATTAACCTCTCCATCTCCCTTATTCACTCCTCTTCCACTCCTTTCACCAACTCTTCCACCTCCTTTATTCACTCCCCCTCCACTCCTTTCACCAACTCTTCCACTTCATTCGCTCCTCCTCCACTCCATTCACCAAATCTTCCACACTCTGTATTCCCTTCTCTTCCACGCCTTTCACCAACTCTTCCACCTAATTTATTCACTCCTCTTCCACTCTTTTCACTAACTCTTCAACTTCCTTTATTCACTCTTCTTCCACGCCCTTCACGAACTCCATTTGATGACAACCTCCACCCTCCTCACCCACCTATGACAACCTCCACCCACCCACACTCCCACCTATAATGACCCCCACCCACCCACTTACCCATCTATGACAACCCCCACCCACCAACCCACCCACCTATGACAACCCCCACCCACCCACCTACCCTTTCTTTTCTTGTTACCTTTTTTAATCAACCCGGTTCCTCTCAAGTATTAATAAAAAGAGACCGAACGATAATGAAACGGACCTCTTTTCCAGCCTCTCTCTCTCTCTCTCTCTCTCTCTCTCTCTCATCGCCTTGTTTCCTTGTCTCTTATTTATTGGTTTCTATTGTTGATTTTTTTTAGTACTGTTATTAGCCTTAGGTTTGTTTGTGTATTTGTCTCCATCTTTTGTTTTCCTTGCGTCTTCATCTTCTACCTGCTGCTTTTTCTTCAATCAGTTTTCCTCTCTCCTAATTTTCCTTCACCTTGCTTTTCCTCTTCGTTGTCTTACTTTTTTCCCAGTCTCTCTCTCTTCTTAATCTAATTCGCCTTCCTCTACTCCCACTTTCTCTTGCCTTACTTGTGTGTGTGTGTGTGTGTGTGTGTGTGTGTGTGTGTGTGTGTGTGTGTGTGTGTGTGTGTGTGTGTGTGTGTGTGTGTGTGTGTGTGTGTGTGTGTGTGTGTGTCAGAGAGAGAGAGAGAGAGAAAGAGAGAGAGAGAGAGAGAGAGAGAGAGAGAGAGAGAGAGAGAGAGATTCAAACTTGGTAAGAGGGGAGATGGGAGGGTCTTTTGGTCTGTGTTCGATGGAGGGGAAAGAGGGGTTGAGGAGAGGAAGGGATGAGGAGAGGGAGGGAGGAAAAAAATGGAAGGAAGAAGGAATAAGAGAGGAGTAGGAGGAGGGGAGAAGAGGAAAGATTTGTAGAGGAACGAAAGGAGGGAAAGACGCGAAGGGAGAAAAACAGAGGAAGGAAGACAGAAGAAGAAAAGAACACTAGAAAGGAGGAACACGGAGAGAGGAAGAGGATGCAGAAACTCGAGGGGGAAGGAGGAAGAAAAAGGGAAAAAAGAAGGAAGGAAGGAAGGAAAACAAAGGGAGAATGGAGAGATGTGAGGGAGAAAAAAATGTAAGCAAGGAAGGAAGTAGGCAGTAGAGGAAGAAGAAAAATAGGAAAAAAAGGACACAAAGAAAGGAAAAGGAAAGGAGAAAGCAGTGATACTGAGAATGAAACAGAGAGAGAGAGAGAGAGTGTGTGTGTGCAGGAAACAGAAGAGGGGAAAGGGGACGGTGAAAGGAAGCAGGCAGAAGAAACAAGAGAAGCGAAAAGAAAGAAAGGTGAGAAAATGAGAAGAAAGGAATGGGATAAAAGGAGAAAGAAGAAATGGGAATAGGACGGAGGAAGGGAAGGATGGAGGAGAAGGGGGAAAAAGAAGAAAAAAAGAGAAGGAAGTAGTTGGAGGAGAAGAGGGACGGAGAAAGGAAAACAGAGAAGGGAGCTGGGGAGATAATGAGAAGGAAGAGATGGAGATGAAGGAGGAAGACAATTGAGAAAAGTGACCAAAATATAAGAGTGAAAAGGTGTGAAGAAGAAGGGGGGATGGGAAGGTGAGAAGAGGGTACAAGCCGGAAACAGGAAGGAGTGAAAAGGGGTGAAGTGAGGAGTGAAGGAGGAAGGAAGGAGGGTAAAAAGAAGAAATTGGTAGTATTAATAACTATTTCATTCCCTCACTCACTCCTTCCTTCACTCCCCTTCGCTTTCTCTCAATCAATTCCACTCGCTGTTAAATCTCAACTTTCTTTCACTCCGCTTTCACCTTCCTCCTCTCTCCCTTTCATCTCTCCCCTTATCCTCTTACCTTTTCCATCCCCTCTTCAACCCTCTTCTTCCATTCTGTCTTTCGTTCTTGCATTTTCTCTCCTCCTCTTCATCTTTTTTCTTTTTTTCTTCTCTCTCTCTTCTTCCATTTTCCAGTTTCTTGATTTCTTTTCTTCTTTTCCAACCTTCCCATCTCACTCTTCTTCAGCCATCACCTTCCCTTCCCAATAGCTAAGCCTCTTCCCTATCCCGTGTGCTCTTCTTCCGTTTTTAGTTCCTCTTTCTTTCTCACGATAATCACACCTTCTTTCTCGTCTTTTAGTATCATTCATTCCTTCTTCCATCTTCCCCATTATCCCTATTTCCTTCGTTTTATCTTCTGTTCCTTATTTCAACCCTTCTCTAACCTTTGTATTCCTTTCTCTCTCTCTCTCTCTCTCTCTCTCTCTCTCTCTCTCTCTCTCTCTCTCTCTCTCTCTCAGTGGAGTGTGCTGGTCGAGTGATTACAGGAGTGTCCTACTCACCGTAAAATCACAGGTTCGACCCAAACTGTTGCAGGGATCAGTAAAGGGAGAGTTACTTAAGAAAATTTTAGTTCTCCGTAAGATCCAACGAGATGTGCAGTCGAAAAAAAAAAAAAAAATCGGACAGGTAGAGTACGATGATATCCGAAAAGGTCAATATAAGAAAATTAATATATCAAATGAAATGCTGATAGTAACAACAAGATCAGAAAATGTCACAAGCAAGCGTCTCATAGCATCCTTAAGAATGTCAGGTTTACCATTGCGGGGGGAAGAAAATCATGGGGCATTTTCCAATATCCATCATCCGTGGTCTCATTTTTTTTTTTTTTTTTTTTCGCGTCAATTGTGCACTGGTATTTTTTGATGGACTGTAATAAAATGCATACGTGCCGTGCGTTGAGATTCACAATAATAATAATAATAATAATAATAATAAAATAAAAATGCGGTCAATCCCCTGTTGTAACCAAGATTATATTATACAGTTAATTTTGAAGGAACAGCCCAAGGAGTGACCAGATTCGTCGCTCTCCTAACCCTATAACTTCCATCCATCTTTGTTTCTAGCAATCCGTCTATCGTCTATCCATCTCTAGCCATCTATCTGCCTCTCTCTACCTATCCATCTAATTATCTATCTAGCTCTCTATCATCTATGGCTTGACGTCGCATCATGTGAGGGGTGGACTCAAAACTCAGGCGTTTCTCTCTATATTTACCCTCAGATAATTTACCTCGACTAACTAAGATTCTTTTTTTCCCCAGTAAGAACTAGTGAGATGTGAAAAACATGCACTAACTTTTCCTTGTCTTTCCTGCAAATCACAGTCACGACACAGGACTGATTGTAAGTTTGTTAAGGAATCTCAGTGTTGAATATTAAAACCCTAACAAGTTTCAATATTGACGGTTCTACACTAGGACCCGAGTAGTGGTGTATGAGTGATGCGTTGTGGTGTCTTATGGTGTGGCGTGGTGTGGTGTGGTGATGTTCAAGGTGAGTGGTGTGAAGGTGAGGTGTGGCATAAGTGGTGTGAGGGCATTGTGTGGTGTGGTGATGCGTGAGGGTGAGTGGAGTGAGTGTGGGTGTAATGAGTGTGTGAGAGTGAGTGGTACGAGTGGAGTGATCTAGTGTAATGAATGTATAGAGAGAGTGGTGTGAGTGGCGTGAGCGTGAGTGTAATGAGAAAGAGTGAGTGGTATGAGCGGAGTGACCGAGTGTAATGAGTGTAAAAGAGTGAGTGGTATGAGTGGAATAAGCGTGAGTGTAATAAGCGTGAGTGTAATGAGTGTATGAGTGAGTGGGATGACTTAAGGGTATGAAGGGCCATCTAAGCCTCATGAAACGGGCTTCCCAGCTTAACCCTTTCATTACGCTGACGACTATTATGGCATTCTTATTACCAGACGATTTCACTCAGCCTAAGAAACGATTTTCAAAGGGGGGGGTTTAATACAGATCTCATTAACCCCTTCAGTACGAGAGTTTTCTTAAATAAACTTGTACGGGGGTGGCGAGAATAAATGGAGAGAGAGAGAGAGAGACAGAGAGAGAGAGAGAGAGAGAGAGAGAGAGACGTACTCCACCTTAGCCTCAGCTTCTCCCCTCCACCTCGCCCTCCTGCCTTCCCCCCACCCTCCTCCCTTCCTTTCATCCCCCATCACTCTTTCGTAATCTCCTCATCACTTTCCCTTATTTCTAATCTCTCTCTCTCTCTCTCTCTTTCTCTCTCTCTCTCACACACACACACGATATCTCATTTTCTCCTAACTCTCCTGTCCATTTCACTCATCCCTGTTTATCCCTCCTCCTTTCCTCTCTCCTTTTGTGTCCTTCAGTTATTTACAATCCAGTTAATTTCCATCATCATCATCATCATCATAACTATATTTTCCACTGACACTTCTCTAACTCTGTATTTCACTTCCCTACACCTGCCCTATTTCCCTTCCTGTCAGTCTTCCTATTCCCCTTTCCTCGCCCCTTCACCTACAGTTCCTCCTTCTTTCCCGTTCTTCCTCGCTTCTCACGTTTCCAATCTTCCTCTTCCAGCTCTTTCCCTCCTCCTCCTCCTCCTCCTCCTCCTCCTCCTCCTCTTTAGCCAACTCTAGCTATTTCCTCATCCTCTCATCTCTCCTCCTCCTCCTCCTTTCCTCTCAGCTCATCCCTTCCACCTCCTCCATTTACCTCGATCATGTCTCTCTCCCTCCTCTTCAACCTCCCTTCCCTCCGAGAAATGCTTCTCTCTCCAGCCATACTTACTCCAATTCCTCGAACACCTACCCTCCCCCACTCTCCCTACCTCCTCTCTCTCTCTCTCTCTCTCTCTCCCAGCTTCTCTGCTTCCTCCTCTTTTCCACTCCTTCCCTCTTTCTATCTTCCATTCTCTTTATCTTCTTCCTTCTTCACTCTCGTTCCTTCCCTCTTCATCCTCATCTCCTCCCTTGCCCACCCTCCTCTCCCCAACTCTCACTACTTCCTCCCCTCTCCACCATCTCCTTCACACTTTTCATCATCCTTCTGCTTTCAGTCCTCCCCAACCTTTCCTCCCCTAATCCCTCTTTCCTCCCTCTCCTCTCCCCCTCTTCTCCTAAATTTACTTCTCTCTCTTGCCTCAATTCCCTCTCTTTCCCCTTCTTATTTCTACACCTTTCTACTCTCTCCTCTCCCATTTCAGTCCCTCTAGCCACCCATTGTTTTTTCCCCTACCACCGACCACCATTTCTCCCCCTTCCCCTCCCCGTTCCCTAACTTCCCTCTCCCCAACCTCAGTTTTCCCACCTCTCCCCTCCCTTTTCCCTAACTTCATTCTCCCAAACCTCAATTCCCCCACCCTCCGACCCTTTTCCCTAGCTTCCCCCTCCACAAATCTCATTTCTGCCACCCGTCCCTCGCTTTTCCCTAACATCCCCCACCCAATCCTCAATTCCTACACCCCTCCCACCCTTTTCCCAAACTTCCCACTCCCTTTCCCCTAACTTCCCCCTCCCCAAACCTCAATTCCCCCACCCCTTCCCCCACCCGCACCTCCCGTGTAAGGGCGTGACTTTAATATTCCCGGCACAGAGCTTCACTCCTTCGAAAAGTTTGGGATAAACTTGGGGAAGGAACGTCAATTTTCCTCTTTATTTTCCAGTGGTGGGGAGTGTTGCCCTCTCTCTCTCTCTCTCTCTCTCTCTCTCTCTCTCTCTCTCTCTCTACCGCTTTTCGTCCCCAAACTCACTCCAACTTGCGTTTTTTTTTTTCTTTCATCTTCCAAATTAAAACGTCATTTCTCTGTCTATCTGCCTACCTGTCTATCTACTGTATGTTTCGCTATTTATCAATCTATCTAACTATCTATGTGTCAGTTTTTTCATCTACCTTTACCTGTTTTCTCAGTCAGGCTATCTATCAACATTTCAGTTTATCTATCTCCTCAGTCTGCCTATTTATCTATCCATCTGTCTATCTATCTGTATTTGAGCCCATATGGAAAACCTTCTTATTCTCTACAACAAGGAGAGTATGTTTTCACCCTTGTTTGTTTGTTTGTTTGTCTGTTAGCAGGATTACTCAAAAACTAAGAAATTTGGACCAAATTTGATGGGTAGATAGCCCATGTCCCAGGGAACAATCGATTAACTTTTGGGACAGTTCTGGATCGTATTACGGATTTTGATTCCAGAAAACACTTTTTGCAAAACCCTAATCAATGATGAGAAAACCTAACCCATTATGAAGAGTGGTTTGGAAGTTACGTTGTCCTTTTCGGAGATATGCGCTCCATTGAGTGCCCCTCTAGTTCACAGGTTACTCACGTACCAATATATATATAAATTTCTATATATCTGCAACCCAGTAGCAAACTCCTGCCTGTCTATCAGTCTATCTATCCATCCATATGCTGGTTTGTCTATCTATCTATCTACCCATTTATCCACCCCTCCATACCAGTATATCTATTCATCCACCCATCTGTCTATCTATCCATTTGTGTATGTTTTTGTCTGCTTATATACCCAAAAAGAGGCGGTGCTAAGGCACAGCAAACCCGCAACGGCAATCATTTTAGTGCTGACGTATAAACATAATAGGATAGCTAGTCAAAGATGTCACACATCAAATTTGGAGTAAATCGGGTGAAAATGGACCATTTTATGAACATCTGAAATTTTAAGTCCGACCACCCTGACACTAACCCCCTACCACTAACTGAGGGGTGGCCCCCATGATGTAATGAGGCATGTTATAGGATGCAGATTTGAAAGATGCAGCTTTAGGTTTTGGTTTCATGTCGATATGACGAATTTGAAAGGCGTTATGGCGAAAAAACAATTTTTTTTTTCCATTGTTTGGGGGTCTACAGCCTCGGCCTTGGCCCAATTTGGCTCAAAATTTAATCACGTGATCAGAAAATCATAGCCCATCATCCCCGTATTATTAGTGAAAATCGCACCGGGTGTTTTCGAGTAAAGTTGTTCACAGACAGACACACACACACAAACCGGGTGAAAACAATACCCGTCCCCGAGCCCCTCCGGAGCGGAGACGGGCAACTGTGTGTTTATTTACCTAGGTTTCTGCCTTTTGGCCAATCTACCCATCTATGTCTAACTGTCTGTCTAGCTATCTCTTAATCTATCTACCTATCTATCTATCAATATAGATGTGTCTGTCGCTATCTATCCACCTTATTTATCGCTATCTATAACAACCGTATCTATCCCTACCTACCTACGTGTATCTATCTATCTATCCGTATCTTCAGTATCCATCTTGGCATGTCCCGCATAGGCTATCAAGATGTATTGGAGAAACTGAATAGGATGCGGGCACCATTCAATCTTGAGCCAATCCATCCATCCATCCATCCATCCATCCAACTGTCCATCCATCCAACTGTCCATCCATCCAACTGTCCATCCATCCATCTGTCCATCTATCCATCCATCTATCCATTTAAGTGTCTGCTTGTCTATCTATCAGTTTCTATCTATCTAACTGTATATTTGTATCTATGTCATCAGTGCGCACATTTGAAAGAGTACCAAGCATTATCTGCCTACCCATCCATTTATCGATCTACCTATCTATATATATCTATCACGTTATTCATCTCTCTCTCTCTCTCTCTCTCTCTCTCTCACTTCCCTGGCTGTGATCTTGCGGGAAGAGGGAATCACACGTCTTTCCCTCCCCCTCTCTCTCCCCTCCTTTCTCCCCCCTCCCTTCTTCTCTCCCCCTCCCCTTCCTCCCCGCCTCTCCCCAACCCAAGGGCCATTCATATTGCTTAGCACGACCAGGGGAGCTTACTCGTTTCTCTCTCTCTCTCTCTCTCTCACGGGATTAGCAAGAACAAAGACGGCAGTAAAAGCGGTTACCGTCTCCCCAAACAACAGCTGCAACAACAACAACAACAACAATCATTATCAACATCAACAGCACATTCCCTTCAGCCCGAGGACGTATTTTTTTGTTTATATTCCAATTCTGAGCGAGAGAGAGAGAGAGAGAGAGAGAGAGAGAGAGAGAGAGAGAGAGGGAGGAGAGAATCATTGTACTAATATCTACGTTTTCTTATGCAATATAACAACTTTATTTTTCTTTTCTGGTACGCATGACGACCAAGGGAAGGCAACCGTAAGTGAGAGAGAGAGAGAGAGAGAGAGAGGAGAGAGAGAGAGAGAGAGAGAGAGAGAGAGAGAGAGAGGTTTATGTCAGCATGTATGATCATAAAACAACTTAGTGTATTGAAACCACAAAAAACAAACAACAACAAAAAGACCACCACCAACAAAGGCAAACCATGATGTAATCGCTCCTCTCCCCTCTCTCCCTGCTTCCCTCCCTTCTCCCCACTCTCCCTACTTTCCTCCCCTCCCCTCTTCAGTCTGTCTCCTCTTCCCTCTCCCCAACTTTCCCTCCCTTCTCTCCTCTCAATCTCCATCCCACCCATCTCCCCCTTTCTCTCCCTCTCCATTCCACCCTTCCCTCACTTCTCTCCTTCTCCATCTCCCCTTCCCCTCTTCTCTCCGCTATAGCCTCCTCTTCCCTTTCCCTTCCGTCTTCGCTGTTTCCTTATACTCTTCCCTCCTTTTCCCCCCTCCTTCTCTACTTTCTCTCCCTCCTTCCGTCTCCTGCTCCTTCCCTTCCTTCTCTCCACCCATTCCCCCATATTTCCCCCCTTTCTCTCAGCCTCCTCCCCATTCCTCCCTCCCCTCTCCCCCTTGCAGTGAGTGGGCAGTGGGATCATCGCCCCCCTCCCCTCTCCCAACACGGTATCAGCAACAACACTGGCCGGCTGACACAACACTCCACCACAGACGGAGTGTTGTGGCCAGGGAGGGGGTGGCGGGAAGACGAAGGAGGGGGAAGGGGAGGGTGAAGGTGAAGGAGAAGGTGGGAGGGGGAAGGGGAGAGTGAGAGGGAAGGGAAGGATGAGAAGGAAGGGGAAGATGAGAGGGAAGGAGAAGGTGATAGGGAAGACGAGGGTGAGAGGAGGAAGGGAGGGGTGAGAGGGAAGGGGAGGGTGAGAGGGAAGGGGAGCGTGAGAGGGAAGGAGAAGGTGAAAGGGAAGACGAGGGTGAGAGGAGGAAGGGGAGGGTGAGAGTGAAGGAGAAAGTGAGAGTGAAGGAGAAAGTGAGAGCGAAGGGGAGGGTGAGAGTGAAGGAGAAAGTAAGAAGGAAGGTGAGGGTGAGAAGAGGCAGGGGTGGGTGAGAGGGGGAAGGGGAGAGTGAGAGGAGGAATAAGGGAGAGAAAGTGAGAGAAAGAAAGGAGAAAGGAAAGGAAAAGAGAGGGAGAAGGGGAAGAGTGAAAGAGAGGGACGTGGATGTGAGAGAAAGAGAATGAAAGGGAGAGGAATAAAGAAGGGAGCCAGGGAGAAAGTGAGAGATCAGGTAAGAGGTAAAAGGCATGAGACAAAAAAAAAAAGAACAGGATAGCAAGAGAAAGGAAGAGGAAGGAAGACACAGACAAAGGGAAGAAGAAGAGAGCGAGAAAGGGGACAGAGAGAGAGAGTGAGTGGGAACGAGTCTGAGATAAAAAGGAGGGCAGGCTAGAGAGAGAGAGAGAGAGAGAGAGAGAGAGAGAGAGAGAGAGAGAATAAAACTAAGAGAAACGGAGCTGGTCATAAAACAAAGGATGCATGAGAGAGAGAGAGGTAAGAGAAAGTGTGAGTGCCGTGGGGCTAGCAGAGAGGAAGAGAGGAAAGGAGGAGAGCGGAAGAGGAGAGAGAAAGAGAGGAAAGAAGGAGAGAGGAAGTGAGGAGAAGGTGAGAGGAAGGGAGGAGAGAAGAAGGGAGATAAATGAAAAATGAGAATGAAAAACAAAACAAAATGATAGTATAAAGAGAAATAAAGAAGAGGGAAATAAAGCAACTGAGAATGTTGCAAAGCAGAGGAATGAGTGTAAAGCACAAAATGAAAGACAGAGCAGAGATAACTGAGGAGGAGCAGAAAATGAAAGAAAGGAAAGGAGTTACAAAGCAGAAATAGGACGAGACACTGAGATACAAGAAAGGCAAGAGGACCACGAAGAAAGAGAACACGAGGAAGATAGAAAAGAAAAGGAATAGGGCTACAAAACACAAGATGCATAAGAACGATGTAGGGAAGTATAAGGCAGGACGAAGGAAGAAAGAAGGGCGGGACACAGAATGAGAAAAAGGAAAAGAAGCCCAAGATGTACAGAGGAGGGAAGACCATGAAAGAGATGTAGAGACGATGGTAGTATGAGTGGAAGTATTGTGGAAGTATTACACAACTGAATGGTACCGTGCAAGAGTAGGAAAGAGGGGAGGAAAAAGGGGTCAAGAGAGTGGGGAAAGGAGGAGGAAATCTGAGAGAACGAGAGGAGAGATAATGAAGCAAAAGAGGGGTGAAGGAGACATCACTAATAAAGATAAAGAAAGTGAAGTACGACTGAGCGAGATGGGAGGTAAGAAATTTTAAAGTACGAAACGGAAGACATCAGCAAAGAAGAAAACAGAAGCAAGATAGAATGCGAGTGATGAAAGGAGAGAAAAGAAGGGGTGGGAGAAGGTAAGAAGGGAGGGAACACAAAGAATGGAGAGAAGGAATTAAGTAAAAATGATATGGAAGAAAGAATACCTAAGGGGATGGAGTTGCATAAAGGAGATACATAAATAGGGAAGAGAAGAAGACACAGCATTAAGGGAGAAAAGAAAGTGAAGGAATAGGAGGAAGATAAGGTAAAGGAGAGAGAGAGAACTAAGGGAAGAAGGGAGAGTGTAAAAGAGAGAGAACGAAGAAGAGAAGGGAGCAGAAGATAAAGTGCATGAGA
>NC_137046.1:34123630-34186130 GCF_032717465.1 Coenobita brevimanus
AGCCAGTGTTCCAACCAGACTCTGCTATGTGGTACACCCTTCTTGTCCTGGAATTTTACCCCATCCTGCATAATACCTACACCCTGAACAAACCACACCTCCTCTACACACACACACCCCTAGCCCTATGCACACCTCACACCTCGCTCTGCACACTCCATTAGGGGAGGTGTTGGCCAGCGTCATCTATATATTAATTAGAGGGATCATAGAGGGCGCGATGAAACCTTTTATAGGGGGTAATAAAACTTAATTGAGCCATATGTGCGGTTTACGATCAGCCCGGGTTTGTGTGTGTGTGTGTGTGTGTGTGTGTGTGTGTGTGTGTGTGTGTGTGTGTGTGTGTGTGTGTGTGTGTGTGTGTGTGTGTGTGTGTGTGTGTGTGTGTGTGTGTGTGTGTGTGTGTGTGGAGAGAGAGAGAGAGAGAGAGAGAGAGAGAGAGAGAGAGAGAGAGAGAGAGAGAGAGAGAGAGAGAGAGAGAGAGAGAGAGAGTAATAACTATAGTATACTGTGTTGCAACCTCATCTTTTTTTTCCCTTATTTACCTAGACAATAGATAAGATAGTCCAATTCCTGAGGGGCCAAGAGTCCTCCCACGCACCAACACACAGCGCCTGCCACCCTCATCTGTCACCATTTGGGCACACTTTCCGAACCGTCTATACTGAAGAATGCTTGGGATATCTCATTTCGGGCTGGTGCGATGGTTTTATTGGCGTTTTTTTTTTTTTTATTATGCCACTGGGTGTTTTAAAAGAGGAGGAAACACGGCTTTAACCCCTTCAGTTTGAGTACACATTTCATATTATATCCTCCCACTTCAAGATTAAATTCAAGATGTCTCGTATACAGGCGTTACCGAAGGCTACATCTTCCTCAAGTGCTAAAATCCTCTCACGAGAATATACAATACGTCGATGGACAGACGGAAGTATAGCATTGGAAATATTTTAACAGTTCCGTGGCTCCGCTGGAATCGATGCACTCTTATGGTCACCAGTCACCTCCTTTACCACTGGACCACTACCCGTTTTTTTTTTTTTTTTTTTACCTCACGAAGCTGGACCACTCCCTCAACTTCAGTACTAATTCGTGTCTGCATGAGAATCAATGAACCACTGTTATGCGCTAGAAGTCTCCTTGGTTACTAGTCAAATTTCTTAATACCCTCACCTGGCCGTCACACGAACGAAAAAGGATTAGTGGTCATCGGGTTCATACAAAACGCATTATACCTACTCTTATTATTACTTTTGGTCTCCTTCCACTTTCCTTCCGTTACCTCATCTTTATCGTTTTCCCTCCGGTCCCTCCGCGTTGACTTCCAAGAGGAGAGAAGGTCGGAGACAGTGAGGGGTGAAAGGAGAAGCAGAGATGGAAGGAGAGAGGGGAGATAAATGAAGAGGAGAGTTGAGATAGAGAAGGAGGGGAGAGAGAAAACAGAGGAGGGGAAGGGGAGATAGGAGGAAGGGAAAGGGAAGACAGCTGAGGGGAAGGGGAGATGGGAGGAGGGGAGAAGGAAGGCAGAGGAAGGAATGGGGAGATAAAGGGGCAGAACAGAGAGGAGACAAAGAGGAGGGAAGATAAGAGGTGGAGTTGCAGATGGGGTGGAGGCAAAGCTTGAAGGACGGGAGAAAGTTAGAGGGGAGGCAGAGGAAAGGAGAGGGGATACAGAGAAGAAGGGAGAGAAGAGAGAAGAGATGGAAATGGAGAGGGAAGATAGTGGTAAGGAGAGGGGGTACACAGAGAAAGGGGAGGGAGAGATAAAAGGTGAAGGGAATTACGTGGTGGAGGTAAGATGCATGGGGTGGGGAGAGAGAGAGAGAGAAGAGAATGAGTGACAATGAATGAAAAAGGCTTAGGACGAAAGAGGAAATATGGAAAACACTGAATGAAGGAGAGAAAAAAACCGAGTAGGACAGGGAGGCAAAAGAAAGAATGAGAAGAAAGGGAGGAAAGAGAGAGAGGGTGGAGGGAAAAACGCAGTGGAAGGGAGAAAAGGAAAGGTGATGTTTGAGACGGGAAGAGGAAATAGGGGAAGAAGGAAGGGGAGGGGAATAGAGAAACGGTAAGGAGGAAAAGAGGGAGATGAGGAAGGTAAAGTAAGAGGAAGAGAAAGATCAGGTAAGAGAGAGGTTAACACTCTCACTGCGATGACGCATTTTTACTCCTGATGTATCCAGACGATTTTATTCAACTCAGGAGATATTTTTTGAACGAGAGGATTTATTTTCAGCCTCAATTAATCCCTTCACTACTACAGGTCCTTCTTACTTTGATTTATACCGTCTGGTGGCAGTTGGAATTAACTAAAAAAGAAATTGAAGTGAAATATTAGCCTAATTGGGAGAAAGGGAATTGTGTGAAAAAGAACACGGGGATAGAAACAGAAATGTGTGTGTGTGTGTGTGTGTGTGTGTGTGTGTGTGTGTGTGTGTGTGTGTGTGTGTGTGTGTGTGTGTGTGTGTGTGTGTGTGTGTGTGTGTGTGTGTGTGTGTGTGTGTGTGTGAGAGAGAGAGAGAGAGAGAGAGAGAGAGAGAGAGAGAGAGAGAACTAAGAAGAGAAGTATTAGGGAAAGGGAGGGGAAGAGGTGAAGGTGGAAGGATGAGACAGAAGTGAAAAAGGAGAGAAAGAGAAGAATGAAAGAGGGACAAGAAAGAAAGAGGAGGGAAGGAGGAGGGAGAGAAGGAGGGAGGGAGCGAGGGAGGGAGCGAGGGAGGGAGCAAGAGAGGGGGGCGGGAGGTGATCATATGGATGGATGAAGATATAAAGCGGGGAGGCGTGTCGGGGAGGTGGGAGGGAAGTGATCGAGAGGGAGGAAGGGAGGGAGAGAGGGAGGGAAGGGGAGATGCAGGGAGAAACACAGGGGGAGAAAACGGGAAGGAGGGGACATGAAGAGGAAGGGAAAGGTAAGGAAATGTAGATGGAGAAAGGGATTGAAAAGGATGTGATGGGAGGGAGGGAGGGAAGGAAATGGAGGAATGCAATGAATAAGGGAGGGAAAGAATGAGATAATGCCAATGAATGAGAGAGACAGTGAGAGATAGAGGGAAGGAATCAGTGAGATGGAAGGAGGGAATGTGGGGTGGGAGGATGGAATAAGGGCTGACAGAGGAAAACAAGGGTGTAGGCCGATAAGAAAGGGAGAAGCACGGAGGGAGGGAATAAAAGATAAAAGGAGAGAGAGAGAGAGAGAGAGAGAGAGAGAGGAAACTGGAGGTAGGCAGATGGAAGGTGTAAGAGGAGGATATGGGAGGAAAAAGGGATATATTAAGATACAAAGGGAGGGTGGGAAGGATGAAATGAGTGGCTATGGGAGAGAATGGGAGATATGGGGAGGGAATGGGTGATAAAGGGAGGGACTGGGTGATAAAGGGAGGGAATGGGAGGCAAAGGAAGGGAACTGGAGAATAATAGTGGGAACAGGTGGTAGAAGGAGGTAAAGGGAGATGAAAGAAGAGGATGGGAGATAAAGGGAGGGGAAGGGAGGTAAAGGGAGGAAAAGGGAGGTAAAGGGAAGCAGGGAGGGAGTTTACAGTGAAGCCAGGGTAAAAACTGGGCTTAAAGTTCCACCTCACAGCAGTGTTTATGTGAGGGTGCCAGCAATCTCTCTCTCTCTCTCTCTCTCTCTCTCTCTCTCTCTCTCTCTCTCTCTCTCTCTCTCTCAAACACACACACGCACACACACTTGGCTTAAAACTATAAAATATGAAGCCAATAAATTCTTTCTTTGCTAATTTTAAGAAAAAAAGTCATGAATAATAATAACAATACATTTAGGCGCTAATTCAGTCGTTCCCATGAAATTTCCTTATAGTATAGTCTTTCCAGGTGTCATTTTTAGCTATATATTTCCAGTGCAGTTTTTAGCTATAAATTTCCAGTGCAGTTTCTATACTCTTTTTACAGTAACTTGGCCTAAAATTGCCATCTCTTCAACGTCAATGCAAAGTTGTAGCAATAGATTACCGGTGGCACGAAAATGTGATGCTAGTCACGAAGAAGTGCTGTGGAAAGAACGCAGAGCCGTAGTATCCTCCGTTCTTGTCACTGAGCTACGTGAAATAAGCTGCAAAAGGATGAAAATCTGGGCCAAGCTAAAGTGAAAGAACTCGAGTTGGAGGGTCTGGAGGGTAGGAGAGAGAGGGGAGAGGGTTTGGAGGGTTGGGGAGAGGGTGGGGAGGGTCTGCAGGGTTGGGGAGAGGGGGAGGAACGTCTGGAAGGTTGGGAAGAGGGTAGGGGAAGGTTTGGAGATTTGGGAAGAGGAGGAGGAGGTCTGGAAGGTTGGGGAGAGGGGGAAGAGGGTCTGGAAGGGTTGGTGAGAGGGGGAAGGGTCTGGAGAGTTGGGCAGAGGGGGAAGGGTCTGAAGTGTTGGGTATAGGGAGAAGGGTCTGGGGGGTTGGGGAGAGGGGGGACGGGTATGGAAGGTTGGGAAGAGGGGAAGGAGGGTCTGGAAGGTTGGGAAGAGGGGAAGGAGGGTCTGGAAGGTTGGGAAGAGGGGAAGGAGGGTCTGGAAGGTTGGGAAGAGGGGAAGGAGGGTCTGGAAGGTTGGGGGAGAGGAAGAGGGGAGGGTCTGGAGGGTTGGGGAGAGGGGGAGGAGGGTCTGGAAGGTTGGGGAGAGGAAGGGGGGAGTCCTTTTATTGCCCCTTCTATGCTAAAATCCCTTAATTGCTATACTCTCTTCTAAAGCTTATTCTCGCTACCTGGAGACGATTATATGTTATTTTTGGGGGGAACCTGTCACAGTGAATGGATTATATAGAAAGTCTCCCTTAACCTCGTCCACTATGAGAGAGAGAGAAGAGAGAGAGAGAGAGAGAGATCGGACTGAAGACGGTGAGATCATACACGCAGAGGATACAAGTCTAATCATATGTAGGCCGGACCACCAACCAAGGGCAGTAAAATGTGTACTTAAACACTCTCTCTCTCTCTCTCTCTCTCTCTCTTCCATCGCGATTTTCCTTCTCACCCTCCCCCGGGAATAAAAAGATAATCTCTTATCTTTTATCAGCACACATGAAGAAAATACACGCAACCCTTGTCAGATACCGGATAAGCTGTCACATCCTGGTAGAGAGAGAGAAAGAGAGAGAGAGAGAGAGAGAGAGAGAGAGAGAGAGAGAGAGAGAGAGAGAGAGAGATTAGAATTAATTTGAGAACATGCAATAAGAGATGTGGTTAGGGTAGTAGTTCTCTCTCTCTCTCTCTCTCTCTGACATTTCTCTTTTTCTTACCTCCTTTCCTCCATCTCTTCATCTTTCCCTCGTCCTTCCATCCTCTCCCCTTCCCATCACTATCTTACAAGAGAATTTCATTAACTTGACTGCAGAGTATCTTGATGACTCTCTCTCTCTCCCTCTCTCTCTCTCTCTCTCTCTCTCTCTCTCTCTCTCTCTCTCTCTCTCTCTCTTTAAAACCTGAAGAATGAAAAATCATAAAACAAAGACAAAACCCCAGATAATGGCATATGAAATGAGAGAGAGAGAGAGAGAGAGAGAGAGAGGCGTGATACGGTGGAGGGAAGGCGAGGCTGATATGAGATGGTGATAAGACAAAGCGAGGTAAGAGATGGAAGTTTTATGTGTGTGTATATATATATATATATATATATATATATATATATATATATATATATATATATATATATATATATTGCGTGTACGTGTATGTATACACACACAGCCTATAAATGTGTGTGTGCGCGCACGATTGTACAGTGTGTACAGATAGGTAAGACAAATAGGTATCTAAACAGACAGACACATATAAAGACAGATATAATTAGAAAGGCACACACCCTGGCAGAAAAACAGGGATACAGCAGATACACAGGCATATATATACACGCGAAGATAAATATAGTGTGTGTGTGTGTGTGTGTGTGTGTGTGTGTGTGTGTGTGTGTGTGTGTGTGTGTGTGTGTGTGTGTGTGTGTGTGTGTGTGTGTGTGTGTGAGAGAGAGAGAGAGAGAGAGAGAGAGAGAGAGAGAGAGAGAGAGAGAACCGTGAGACTCCTTGACCCTCTTAGGAGACAATTAACAGTGAGTCAGGCCGGAAGTGACGTCATTAAGGAGTAATTAGGTGGATGGAGGAAAGGGAGGTGGAGGGAGAAGGGGGGGACGTAGGGAAGAAGAGGGAATGAGGGAGGTGGAGGGAGAAATGAAGGTGGAAAGATGAAAATATTGAAATAAGTGGAATGAGGGACAGTGGAGGGGAGATGTGGAGATGGAACAGGGAGGAAAGAAGACAGAAATGGTTTGGAAGATGGGAGGCTGAAGGAAGAATGGGAGGTGGGAAAGCACGAAGAAAGAGGGAGGCCGAAGTAAGGAAGAAGAAAGGATATGGAAGGATGGATGCAGGGAGGGAGGGAGGGATGCAGGGAGGGGGGAAGAGTGGGAGGGAGGGATGAGGGATTGGAAGAGAGAGGATGGATTGTGGGAGGTGGAAGGAGGAGGGAGAAATGTGGAAGGCGGTAGGGATATGAAAAAACTAATGCACAGTGGAGTACAGACGAGTACAAAGATAAATAAACAGCAACAGAGGTTAGCTGTTAGAGGTTATATATGGAAGGATGGGAGAGGCGCTGAGGAAAGGAAAAGGTGATGATGTATGAACGTACGTGTGTGTGTGTGTGTGTGTGTGTGTGTGTGTGTGTGTGTGTGTGTGTGTGTGTGTGTGTGTGTGTGTGTGTGTGTGTGTGTGTGTTGAGAGTGAAGCCACAGTGGCATATTAAGACTACATACACTTTCATACACACTCACAATAATGATCAATAATAAAAAATAAAAATAACTAAGAAACCAACAAGTTTTTTCCTTCATCCAGAGGACATTTTCTTAATTTTATTCTTACTAAGTCCAGAAATTTTTGTTAATCTTGAAAGAACTTGGTGGCACTCCAATACAGCATTTTTTTTTCTTTTATCTGCACATACTGTCTTCTCGTACGTACAATGAAATTCTTAAAAGGTGGTGAGGGTCAAGATGTTTAAGACTAGGGATGAAAACGGGCGAATGAAGAATGGAAATTAAAGAATGGATGAATGAAGAAAGCGAATGTGAAGAATGAATGAACAAAGCTAACGAACTGAAGAATGGATGAATGAAGCAAGCGAAAGTGAAGAATGGATGAAGCATGCGAAAGTGAAGAATGGATGAAGCATGCGAAAGTGAAGAATGGATGAATGAAGCATGCGAAGGAGAAGAATGGATGAATGAAGCATGCGAAGGTGAAGAATGGATGAATGAAGCAAAAGGAAAAGTAAATAACGGATGAATGAAGGAAAAGAAATTAAAGAATGGATGAATGAAGTAGGCGAAAGTGAAGAATGGATGAATGAAGCAAACGAAAGTAAAGTTAAGGATGGATAAATGTAGCAAACGAAAGTGATGAATAAAAAATGAAAAATAACGAAAGCAACGAAAAATCGAAAAAAAAAAAAAAAAAAAAACAGACCAGCAAGAAGTAAAAAAAAAGTGTCGAAAAAAATAGAAATTGCAAGTAATACAACAGGAAGCCAAATATTAATGTCCACTACCATGCCCACCAAACAACAACTTCCCTTTCCCTTGTTTGAGCTTCAGTTGATGGCGTCTGAGCTTGTTTAAAATCAATCCTTGCCACCTCCAGACGATTTTATTCAACTTTGGACAACCCTTTAGTATTCCATCTATCTATCTATTGCCAGACGCCCTAAGCTCGTACGGGGTGGCCACAAACAAATCGCTTCCATGTCGCCCTGTCCCCCTTTAGTATTGCAGGGGTTAATGACGGATATTTTCAGTCCGAACTTGGGAAATAATGGCTTGGGATTGAAATGATATCGTGGAGAAGTGGTTAACTATGTAAACACACACACACACACACACACACACACACACAACACACACACACACACACACACACACACACACACACACACAAAGAAAAATGAACCTAAACGAAGCACAGTGGAAAACCCAGCCTCCTTTACCATCGCAAGTGTTCACCGTGCCATTGGTTTTCATTCGAGAGAGAGAGAGAGAGAGAGAGAGAGAGAGAGAGAGAGAGAGAATAAAGTGGTATAATACTGAGGTAGAAGAGAAAGGAAGAGAAAAATGGTAGGGTAAAAAAAAAAAAGAGTAAGAGAGAAAATGGAGAGAGAAAGATGTACGAGAAAAGAGTGGAGAGATTAAAAGTGAGAAAGATAAATGGGAAGAAAAGGAGCAGGGGAGAGAAACGGAAGTGAATGTGAGAGAAACATGAAGGCGTGAAATGAGAGAGAAGTTGGAGAGGAAAAGGGGACAAGAATAAAGTTTTTAAAAATGAGAGAGAGAGAGAGAGAGAGAGAGAGAGAGAGAGAGAGAGAGAGAGAGAGAGAGAGAGAGAGATAACAGTAGGAAAGATAAGAGGGACAGATGTAGGAAAGAATAACTGAGGAAAATAAGGACAAAGGAAAAGAAAGCAAAATAAATGATTAAAGATACACTGAACACAGACGAACAGAAAATGGAGAATGTGAGACGCAAGAATGATGGTGAGAAGAAAGAAAGAGAAAGAGAGAGAGAGAGAGAGAGAGAGAGAGAGAGAGAGAGAGAGAGAGAGAGAGAGAGAGAGAGAGAGAGAGAGTCTAAGGCGGAAAAATGCAATACTGGAGAACGCCGGACGGACGTAAAGATAAAGAGGGTGCGATAGGAGGGCAGGGTGAGAGAGAGAGAGAGAGAGAGAGAGTAAAACTGAGGTAAATATTTGAGGCAGATATTTAGATTAAGTAAAGATGAGGCAAAGAAACAGTAAGATTTAGACGTGAGGTTAAACTTAAAATACAAATTAATTTAAGACTCAGAGGCAAAAGACGTGATACAGTCTTGAAGGTAGAGTTGGTGAAGTAAAGATCTGGTAAGGCAAAGAAAATAGTTTGAGTCAAAGTGAGGTTAATACTTGGTGAGGCAAAGAAATCGTAAAAGTGAGGTAAAGAAGCTGAGTTAATGATACCGAGGTGGTGGTGTGAGGAGGTATGCCCTGGTGAGGTAAAGAAACAGAGAATTTATGAGGTGAAGAAATAAGGCAGACAAAACGAGAGATGCTGTAAAGATATGAGAAAAGACTAATGAAAAAGAGGTGAAGAATAAGGGGCAATTGAGATGAGGAATTACTGAGGTGCAGATGTAAGGCAAAGACACGGAAAGATGATGAAAAAAATAAAAAAAAAATCGTGTGGTAAAGATGTAAGGCAAAGAGTAGTAAAGATAGAAATGTCAAGAATGAAAGCCAAATATGTGATGCGAAGAAGTAGAGGAATAGATATGAAAAAAAAAAAAACATATGTTAAGAAGAGATACAATGAGAGGTAAAGATCTGAGGAAGAGATGTGCTGAGGCAAACTGATGCACAGAAAAGACTAGGAGAGACAAAGATGTGGTCAGGCAGGGAGCACAGACGTTTTGATCAAGAGACGTGGTGTTACAGAGAATATGATGATGAGGTAGAGAGGTGAAGAGGTTGTGTAAAAGAGGAAGATGGTGAGGCAGAGGGGATATGAGGTCAGGTGAGGCAGAGTGTATGTGAGGCAGAGTGAGACAGAGATGAGATGAGGTGAGGCAGAAAAATAGACAGAGAAGACAGATGAAGCAAACAGAATGGGAGCAGAGGCAAACTGAGGCAGACAGGAAGTGCTGAGGCAAAGTTAGGCAGACGGGAAGCGGTTGAGGCAGAGAGTAAGCAACACGGAGGTGGTTAGGTGGAGAGTGAGGAAAGTAACGCAGTGGTGGTAAGGTAGAGTGATGCAGACGGCGGTTGTGAGGCAGAGTGAGGCAGACGGAAACAGTAAGGCAGAGGACGGCAGAAGGAGGTGGTGAGACAGTAAGCCAGACGGAGGTGGTGAGGCAGAGTGAGCCAGACGGAGGTGGTGAGGCAGAGAGTAAGCCAGACGGAGGTGGTGAGGCAGAGAGTAAGCCAGACGGAGATGGTGAGGCAGAGAGTAAGCCAGACGGAGGTGGTGAGGCAGAGAGTAAGCCAGACGGAGGTGGTGAGGCAGAGGGATATGCCCCCCAGCCCTGCCTTTGTGGGGGCTACTCGAGTAACAGGTCACGTAGGGGGCGTTATGACCCCATCTCAGGCCCGCACTGGTACGCCCCCCCCCTCCACCGCCCCCACACTTCCATCCATCCCATCCACTCTCCTCACACCCCTCCCCCTCCACACATCCCCTCCTCTCCCCTCCCTTTATGTTTCATCCATCCCCTCTCCTCTCTCTCACACCCTTCATACCCTCCCCTCCATCTCCTCCCCTCCGGTACCACCCCTTCCACACATCCCCTCAACTCCCCTTATTCCCCCCACCCACATCCTCCACTCTCCTCATACCCTTCCCCTCCCCTCTACTCCCCTCGTACACCTCTCATCGATCCCATCCCTCACACCCTTCACTCCCCTCATACTGCTCCACACCCATCCATCATTTCCTCTCATACACCCCCTTTCCTAATCCCAACCATCCCTTCCCCTCATACCCCTGCAAAACCTTATCCCTTCCCTCCCATCATACCTCTGTTCCCTTCCCCTGCTCTCCCTTCACCCCTACAACTCACATTCCTCTCCTTCTCTTATACCTTTCCCATCCATCTCTTCCAATTCCTTCCCCTAAACCTCACTCTTCACCCCATTCCTACCCTCCCTACCTCTGCTCCCCTTCTTTACCCTCCCTTCATCCCCTGTTTACTCTCCTCTCTTTACTCCCTCTTCTCTCCTTTTCACCCCTTCCTATCCCTATCCCCCTCCCCCTCTTCTGCCCTCTCCTCGCCTCCCCTCCTCTTCTATTACATCAAAATTCACACCACACTCCTCCCCCTTACATAACACTCACCTTTTCTCCCCTCCCATTCTTCCCCTCCCCTCTAGTACATTTAATCCCTGACCTCCCCTCACTCCATTTTATACCCCTCCCCTCGCACACCCTACCTTTCCCCTCCCCAATGATATCTCCTCTCACCCCACACCTTCCCCTCTCCTCCCATCAAGCACCCCTCCCCTCTCCTAACTCCACCACTACCCTTTCCCTTCAACGCATACCCCTTACTTTACCCAACCCCCTTCCTCTGATACCTTCCCCTAAGTCTCTCTCTCTCTCTCTCTCTCTCTCTCTCTCTCTCAGCGCCTTCTACTACTCCCCTTAACCTACTTTCCCACATCTTACCTCATCTCTCTCTCTCTCTCTCTCTCTCTCTCTCTCTCTTAGCGCCTTCTACTCCCCTTAACCTACTTTCCCAAACCCAACCTCACATCTCTCTCTCTCTCTCTCTCTCTCTCTCTCTCTCTCTCTCTCTCTCTCTCTCTCACACACACACACACACACACACACACACACACACACACACACACACCAATCCAAGTACTTTTCCCTACCCTCACCTCCACTCATTTTCCCTTGCCTTACCATACATTACTTATTCCTATCTCCTTCCCTGCCTCCTTCCCTTTCCCCTGCTTTTCCTCTGCTTTCCCTACCCTGTTCTTCGCTTTCCTTTTTCTCCACTACTTTCGGCTTCTCCATATATTTTCCTTTTGCCACTACACTGTCCCTTCTTGTCTTCCTCTCCTATCCTGTCACCACATTTACTTCGTCTATTCTCTTCTCCAATCATCCTGGTTTCCTCTTCGCCTCCCCACAGCCTCCCTTCCCCTTTGGCTCCTCTTCCCAACTCCTTTAGCCCAATCTCCTACCCTCTTATACTTCACTCCTCTGTTCCTTAATTGATATTCTCGTCTGCTTCACTTCCCTTCCCTAATTCACCCTTCTTCTCCTCACTTCACTTCACTATCTCCTTTCTCACATCTCTCATCTTCTTTTCACTTTTACTGTATACTTCTCTCGACTGGCAAACCTCTTCACTTGCTTCACCTCACCTAGCAGTTACCTCATCTCTGCCTCATTTCACATACAGCTCACATTAATCCTATCCCGTTAAAGTCACTGCTCTTTGCGTCATTTCACTTCATCTCCCAATTTTTCCCCTCGCTGCCTCAGCTAAAATCCTTTCCCAACTATTTCACTTCACCCAGCCGCACCTCACACTAACTTTTTCCCCTCACTGCACCTCACGTCATTCTAAATCCAACCCTCACACTTCCTGTCAACCTCACTTCACCTCTTCCTTTCAAGTCTCTCAACCTCAGCTCTCTCAGTCTCACCCTACTTTTCAATCTTATTTCATCTCTTTACCTCATCTCACATCCTCCTCTCGGCCTCACTTCACCTCCTCCTCTCAACCTCACTTTATCTCATCTTTCAATTTCCCACCTCCTCTTCTCGATCGCACCTATTCTCAACTTGTTCCTCACTTCTTTTCAACCTCAACTCATCTCCTTGCAACCTCTCCTCACATCTTCCTCTCAACCTCACTTCATCTTCCGTAATCTCACTTCATCTTATCTTTTCAACCTTACCTCGCATCTTTTCAACCTCACCTCACCACCTCTTTCAACCTCACCTCACCCTCTTCCCCTCAGGTCCCCTCTCCCTGACCTTTTTCCTCACCCCACAACGTTTCCCTCAAATCACTATCAAACTCTCTCAGTATATTTGCCTACTCTTTTCCCCTCTCCCCATTAGTTAGCCTTCCTTCCCCTATACCTTTACTCTCTCTCTCTCTCTCTCTCTCTCTCTCTCTCCTCTCGTTCGTTTCTTTACTATTCATCTCACTTGCCATTCCGCCCAACCATACTCGGCAAGACCCCTACTTTCCCCTCCCCACTCCCCTCACTGCCGACCATGTGAGTAGCGAGGGTATTTTGCTGCCCCCTCTCTCTTCTCTTACCCCTTCCCTCGCACCCTCTCTCCCTCTCCCCTCGATCAAACTTCCCCCACTCCCCACACTATTCAGGATGGTGCAGCAAGGGCCTCAGCATTCTTCCTCTCTTTCCCCTCGCTTATCACTCTCCCTTCTTCCCTCATCTTTCCCTTCACATCTCCCCCCTCACCTAACCCTTTGCCCCTCCTCACATCTCTCCCCTCACCTCCCAGTTCATTTTTTGCCGTGTCTCACTTCACTTCTCCTCACTTTCCCTCTCTCCTCTTTTCAGCTCACCTCTCGCCTCTCCAACGCTACTCTTTTCACCGATCCAACCATAGACCATCTCTTTCCCATACATCCTTCTTCCCCTCCCTTCACACCTCGCCTTTCCCCTCATTTCCCATCTCTGCCTTCCATTCTCATCTCCCCCCACCTCATAACAATTCTCCACACCCCTCACATCTTCCCTCACTCATCCTCCATTCCTCCCCCTCCCTCTTGCCTGTCCACCTTCCTTATGCATCTCTGCCACACACCTCCCTTTCCACCTTTTTACCTTTTCCTTAACCCTTCATCCCTTTCCCTACAAAATTCACCTTAGATTCTTTTCAGTATTTCATTCACTTGCCCACTCCTTAACCATTCCCCTCACCCTTCAACCCTTCCGACCCATCCCTCGCCCCTTTCCCCTGTCCTCTTTCTCTATCCTCACCCATATTTTCATCCCCTCACCACTCCTTTCCTCACTGCCCTCCCCTTTCACTAATCACATTTCCCTATCTCTTTCCTCTACCTCATGCCGTTAGTCTTTCTACCCCCCACCCCCAACACTCCTCCTTCCTCCCCTCCTGTCCCAGCCTCATTTCGTTCCTTCCCCTATCCCACCCTGCCCCATTCCGCCTCTCTTCCATACCTTCACATCTGCTCCATCCCCCCCCCTTCCACTCCATGTCCCTTCCCTTGCTCTCATGCCCCCTCCCTGCCCCTCCGTACCCTCCCAATCTTCCCTCCCATTAGGTCTTCCCAATCACTCTGCACTTCCACTTCTCTTCAACCCTCACCCTTACTCTCATCACCACACACACTTCTCTTCTCCTCGCCTCATCCCTTTCTCCCTCTACTTTCCCTCTTCTCTCATCCCTCTCTCCCTTTCCCCTCCCTGCCTCATTCCTTGTCCCCTACTCTCTCTCTCTCTCTCTCTCTCTCTCTCCTTCTCCCATCCTTGCCTCACTCCTCGTTTCCTCCAAGTCTCTCCTATCCCTCCACCTCCCCTACAGACCCGCTACGCAGTCTGGGGGCGCGAGGGTCTTTTCACCGCAGCCAATACGAGCGGCGCGAGATACGAGGTGAGGCGGAACGGGGGAGCCTCTGACCGATAGGATTGAGGCCCAGGAAATAGGAGAGGAGGAGGAGAGTCGTGCGTGAGAGAGAGAGAGAGAGAGAGAGAGAGAGAGAGAGAGAGAGAGAGAGAGAGAGAGAGAGACAGACAGACAGACAGACAGACAGACAGACCAAGCTGTGTGCGGTGGTAGTGGCAGTGAAGTGAGGAAGGTAAGAGAAAGGGAGGCAGGGAGAAAGGGGAAGAAAGGAAATAAGTGGGTGGAATGAAGGAAAGAGGAAGGGAAAATAAGTACGAGGAGTGTGGATAGCGCAGAGTGGAGAAAGACAATTTGGGAATCAAAGAAAAGAAAGAAGAGGAGAGTAAGAAGGAGGAAGTGAGGGAAGAAGAAAGTGAGGGAAGGTGATGTGGAAGAGATGTGGGCGAAAGAAGGCTAAGGAAACAGGAGGGAGGAGAGTTCTGAATGGTGGAGGAATTGAGGCAAGGAACTAGAGAGAAAAGGAAGAAGACCGGGAAGTAAAAGGAGAGGTGGAGGTGGGAAAATAGAGTGAGTGAGTGAGTCTGGTGAATGAAGTGAAGGAGGAAGAGATGAAGAGGTGGGGGGAGAAATGTGGCTGATAATATAGGAGGGAGGAAAACAGCATTATTAGAGAGAGAGAGAGAGAGAGAGAGAGAGAGAGAGAGAGAGAGAGAGAGAGAGAGAATATTGCAAGTCTTCTCAGCTTTTATACCGTACCTCAAAGCCCGTTTCAATCTGGAGACTATTCCCTTTAAAACTAAAGTGCAAATCCTATAAAACACAGGAGTAGACCCTTTAACTGCAGACTGAACTTCTTTAAAATGAAAACGGGGATATTTTACTGTGTTCGCTCTAAAGACACGTAAAATCGCCATCTCTCTATCTCGAAAGCTGAGCTGTAACAAGAGATTAACACTAGAATACAATGCTAGTCACGAAGAACTACTGGGGAAAGGATGTGGTGCGGTAGTATTGTCTTATCCTGCCACTGAGCTACAGGAAATAAGATACGAATGGTCGAAAATCTCTGCCAAGTTGAAGTAAATGACCTGTAGGACTTTAACAGCGGTGAGTACAGCCCTTAAAACTCGACCCCTGACCCCTCAATCCACACGACTTGATGCATAAAAGTAAACTCAATGCTTTCACCCTCAGAATCTTCACTGCTAAGGACACAAATTTAACAACCCAATAAACTTAATCAGAGTCTTCATCTAACTTGTCTTCAGCGAGTACACGGCTTAAAGTAAGAATATACAATTAGTTTAGATTCATACATGTAAACTCAACTCTCTTCACTTTACCTTGGCCTAAAATTGCCACCCCTCCATCCTCAGTGCTGAGTTATGACAACAGATCAACACTAGAATATGATGCTTTTCACGAAGAAGTGCAACAGAAAATTTGTAGTGCCACAGTACCGGTATTGTCTTTTTCTGTCACTGAGTTATGTGAAATGAGAAGCAAAAGGATAAAAACTGGGCCAAGTTAAAGTGAATGATGTATAGTACCTTTCTTCAGATAAGTAACCAAATATTATAACTACCGTATATTTTGTTTTTCTGACCTTAAGTTGGGCAAGGTTTTCGTCCTTTCGCAGCTTATTTCATGGAGCTGAATGATAGAAAAAGTCAATGCTACAGTTCTACATCCTTTCCATAACACTTCGAAATTAGCACCATATTCTAATGTTACTTGTTAAAACTCAGCATTCAAAGTGGAGAGACGGTAATTTGAGGCCAAGTTAGAGTAAAACGGGTGTAGGTACAGTGGATAACGACCTAAACTGGCAAAGCTACTACCACGACGACCAAGGTGGTAGTGGTAATGGTGGTGGTGGTGGTGGTGACATTTTATTCTTTTTATGCAAGGATGAAGGAACCAATGCCTAGAACCAAGCAAATTGTTCCCTCCAAGAAAAAATGAAAACAAAATAAGAGCCAAATTCAAAATCCCTTTATTTCGAGTTAGCAAGGCAATAATGCGCAAGAACATAAATATGCACCTTTCACTAATCTGCAAAGCTCCTGAAGTCTATCATGTATATTGTAAATGTAAGTTAATAAGAAACACTGTATTTGGGATGATTATTTGCATAACGTATTGTTGCCATTAGTATGATCTTATTACTTACACACACACACACACACACACACACACACACACACACACACACACACACAATTTCTCTCTCTCTCTCTCTCTCTCTCTCTCTCAGCCACCCACACACGACACAAGACCCTTCACCTGATATTCAACACCGCTGATGAGGTTACCTGCACAGGTGTTCTAACGTAGTCTCTCTCTCTCTTGCAGGTAAGGTTAAGGGGTGCCTGAAGAATGGAAAGGAAGGAAGGAAGGAAGAAGGGAGAGAAGGATGGAAGGAAGAAAGGTAGGAGGGATGCGAGAGAAAAAGGAAAGAAAACAGGAAGAAACTGAAGATAAGGTGGATATAAAAGGAGTCAAGAAAGCAGAGGAAAAGATATGTAAGGAATGAAAGAATGAAAGGGTAAGACAGGATGTGAAAGTAGTTCTGAGGAAGAAGAGATGCGCGATGAGATGAAGGAAAGGAGTAGGAAACGAAAGAAAAACAACCTAAACTGAGTGGGAAGAAAACAGGATTAAGAAATGGGAAAGAAGACAAACTAAGACGGACGAAGATATGAACACACATTCGGTAATAGATTATGAATGAGAAATGAAAATGAAGGAAGTAAAGTGGCACAAAGAAAGGAAGGATGAATAAGACGAGGGAGGATAAAGAGGGAGTAATGTGGATAAGAAAGTTAGTAAATAAGGAAGGAATGGAAGGAGGGAGGGAAGAAAAGGGTGCACCAGAGGCAACAAAGGGGAAGGAAGGACAGAAAACACTTTGAAGGAGGGATGGCAAAGAAGGAAACAGGAACAACAGTGAGAAGGACTAAAACTGAGGGAAGAAGTAAGGAGATGACAGAGGAAAGGGACAGAAGGGAGGGAAGGGAAAGATGGAGTGGAACAGGGGGAAGAAAAGCAGGGGGGAAGAGGGGTAGAACTGGGAACATAAAGAGAAGGAAATAATAACAAAGGAATGGAGGAAAATGATAAAAGGAAGGAGAGACACAAAAGTGGACAGAAGCTAGTGACGATAAAAGAGAGGATGGAAGAATATGTACGGATAGATAAATGGAAATAAGGATGAGGACAAAATGATAAGAGGGAGAAGGCATGCTAACAGAAGAAAGAAAGAAAGGAGAGGTGTCACATTCGAACAGAAGGACTGAAGGCAGAATGAAGAGGAAAGAAGGATGTAGAGGAAAGAGGGGTTAAGAGGGTAGGAAGATGGATGAAATAAGGGGTGTAATTACGAAAGGGGGAAGAATGGATGAAAAGGACAGGAGCATGGGAGTAAGAAGAGGGTATGACACAAAATGAAAGACAGGAAGGAAAGGGGAGGGGCAGACAACAAAAGCGAGGCAGGCACAGGGAGGAAGAGGTTACAGCATGAAGGAAGGAAAGGAGTGAAGGTACAGCATGCTACAGGTGCTATGTGTACCGCACCGTACCCTAGGAGCGGGCCCTCGTGAGCTGTGCCGTGCCTGGGGTTTAAGATGGTATCAGGCATGTGTCACCTCTTATGTTACACTCCGCTTGTGAGGCTATTACTGTGTCTCGGTGCTTGTGATGGTGTTTGTGTACTTACGATGAAGGTGTGTTTGTGTGCTTGTGTTGTCGGTGTGATTCTGTGGATTTGTTGCTGTTACCCTCCACTTTTCTCCGTGTTTGTGTGCCTGAGGTGCTGGTGTGTGTGTGTGTGCGTGTGTGTGTGTGTGTGTGTTCCTCGTGCTTGCATGCTACTTTTTCCTCCGTGCTTACTTATATTTGCTTGTTTTTGTCTGTTTTAGCAGTTTTGTGTCTCGTTAATTAGTGCTTCTTTGTGCTGATCTTCCGAGTTCAGGGTTGATTTAAGCTGTTACCTGTGTTTCTGACTATAAGTGTTCCTGGTGCCATTTGTGTTACCTGTCTAACCCGTATGTTCTAGCCACTTCGTGTTCCCTTTCTTCAGTGTTACATTTTTATGGGAAGGCTAAACTGTGACCCATTTCTGTGTTCCTGAAAGTTCATGGTCCTCTGTATCGCATATATTTTAACAGCATGGTATTCTGTTTTCAGTACTGCTTCTTTGTTCCTACCTTCCGGAATTCGTGGGTGTTCCGTGTGGGTGGCTGTTACGTGTGTACTTGCGTTCCGGAGTGAAGAAAGGAGTTCTCACGTGTTCCTTCAAACCTGTGTTCCATTTTGTTACTCTCTCTTTGTACCTTTATTTCGACGCTCATGGTTGGGTTTAGTTGTTACCTGTGTACCTGCGTTCCTGGCTACAAGTGTTCCTGAGTGTTCCTGGGGCCCTGTGCTGCGTGTCATGTAGGTAATTTCAGGGTATTGAGTTACTTCGTGTTCCTGGAGGAGATATTAGATTTGACTTCTCTTTGAGGCTTTTTTTTTTTTCCTCTCTCTCTGCGTGTAGTTATCTTTTTAAAGCATGTTATTCCCAGTTTTATATCTTTCGTTTCACGTGTGTGTGTGTGTGTGTGTGTGTGTGTGTGTGTGTGTGTGTGTGTGTGTAATATATGTGCCCGTGTGTACGTCGAAAGAACATCAGATAACGAAAATGAACGAGCACGCAAACGCAGTACACGTCATGAAATACACCTCCCCCCCCAAAAAAAAAAAAAAATCATAATCATCAAATTCTCATACATCAATTTTCAACACTTCACCCGAACTATCTGGATATGGATAAATTTTTCCAACTTTTCCTGACATTTAATCTACCATCATCATGAAAACCCTACTCCCCCTCCCCTCAAAAAAGAAAAAAAAAAGCGGGAATATGTAAAAACGTGGAAATATGAAAGCAGAAGAAATACCACTCTTCTTTTCAAACTCAAAATAAAACCACAAACCATGATCTCACCTCCCTACCATTACACTCCCCCCTTTTAATGAAAATTCTCTCGTACTCCTCTAGCCACAGGATACTTGTCTGCGAGGCCAGGAGATAACCACACACACACACACACACACACACACACACACACACACACACACACACACACAATCTAACTTCAGACCCCCATATGCAGAAATTATCCTACACCTTCCTACACTCCCTACACCTCATGACACCACCCTCGTACAGTATCATCACTGTTACGTGTACTCATCATTTGCCTTACGTAGCTATACTCATTCTCACACACCTCTGAGTAAATCAGCATACACTCATTACTCATATTTACTCACCACTTGCCTCCCTGGAATGCTGTGCTGTCGACAGGATGCTGAATCTGGAAAAGGGAAATTATAAATGGAATGAGTCAGAAAAACGGAGGGAAAAAATACACTTCTTGCAATCTCAAATCACCAGCCGCATTTTTGATATTTTATGCACAACCTACTATTATTTCTTCAGGGAACATATCTGCATGATGAAGATACAGTACATTACACACCCTTCAGCATTACGCATCCTTCGTTAATTAAGACGCTACGTTAATGGCTGGGCTTCGGCATATGCACATCGTTAATAACCGCTGCTTCCACCCAATCAACATGAAAAGCGCAATGAATACTCCGAATACTATGGTTCAGGTATTCATTAAGGGTTTCTATTAATGTTCACGATACTGAAATGCATCGGGTTTACACTGAACACTGCAGCACTCAAACGGGTAATGGCGGTACTGCTAATTTCGATTGTAACAACACTATAATGCAAATCAAGACAGGTTCAGGCTACGATTGTGTTTGATTAGTTAGAACAACAAGCGTCAAATGCTCAGATGAAGATGAACGTGTGCAGTGGTGAATTTCGTTGTTACATTTCCTGCATAAGCTAGCCAAATGTAGCAGGTTAACTCTTTAGCTATATTGGCTTAGCTGATATATCCCTTTCTCACCTTATACATTAACAAAGTCTGCTCCTTTTATTCAGTGAGGAGCAAAGTGGTAATATACTGCAGTTTATTTTCTTTTTTCTTTTACTGTCTTCAATTCATCACCACTTTGCGTCTTGTCTACTACCGTTACAAAACGTTGACACTCCATAAAATTTAGGGTTTCCCTAAAAGTGCTTCACGCAGTAATCGTTCAAATAACGTTATTAAAGCATTCAGTTTCATGAAACATAAAGATTTATGGCTGTTGCATGCAGAGTAAAAGATAACAGCCCAATTTTAAATCTTTACTGTTGCATATATATATATATATATATATATATATATATATATATATATATATATATATATATATATATATATATATATATGTGTGTGTGTGTGTGTGTGTGTGTGTGTGTGGTACAGTGGTTACGTGTGCGTTTTCGTACACTGAAGAATGAGGGTTCGCGCTCCGCCAGGTTAATAAACTTTGGGAGCGTTCTTCTGGCCACGTACTGCATTGGCGGACACAAGGGGTGCTGTGGTTGAACCAGTGTCGCATTTATAGTATGCTTGCACCCAGTCGGCTTGCGCGGGCCGATTACACTTGGTTCACAGACTACACACACATCCAAAGCCACTCCAACACAACAATTACACTTACAAGCACTTCTCACCATACATACAATCTCTACTATACAGCCTAAGCCACTTGGTTGAGATACATTGGCTGTATTGTCCCCACTTCGGCAGGGATAGGCCGGTCCTGCAGTGGACACTCAAACGGCTTATATATATATATATATATATATATATATATATATATATATATATATATATATATATATATATATATATATATATATATATATATATATATATATATATATATGTGTGTGTGTGTGTGTGTGTGTCTGTGTGTGTGTGAAGTTTAGTGTTAAACGGCTAAGGTAAACTCAAAAAATAGGCCAGTTACAAAGGAATCTCACACAAATAAGGGAAATAAGGGAAATGAAATACGTAGAACTCAACCTTTTCCACTACGCCCCTGCTCATTAAGTCTACGTTACCAGATTTGCCTCTACACTACCTGTCTACCTCCTCTGCAACTGCCCACATGTTCTGCAGCCACTCAAAAATACAAGGACTCGCTGTTTGTCCAATTAATGCACCAAATATATGTAAAAAAGCAAGAAAACTATTTTTTTTTTCCCCCACCCAAGCGCAAGTAAATGTCACAGTCCAGGCAACTGTCACTGTTGCCTTCTAGTGATCATTGTTATTATCTGTAAACACGTTTCTACGATTTCATAGATTACATTTCATTACTAGTGGTACCTAATATTCTGTAAGTTTTATAATATTCTAATACACTCATGACAAGTACCGTAATAGTTTGTACCGAGTCACGCAAAAACAACGGCGAAACACTAAGCGTGCTTGTTCGGTCGGTTACACAAACGACATAACTACTCTCCCATTATTCTGTACTCTCAGATGAGGACTGCACCAACTTCAGCATTAGCAACAAACGCCCGCAACTAAATTTAACCTTCATCAATGCCATCGGGCCTCAGTCAAACTCTGCCAAAAAGCCCAACAAGTTAAAAAGACAGAAAAATGAAAAAGGAAAATATAAAAACACAGCCATACTTGAGTTTCCCCGGGCAGCCACAGTCGACACACCATCAAGGCACACGATTTAATTAACGCGAGTGGGTGCAATTAAGCAGACGTTATTTACACCGGGCTAATTAGAGTTTGACGATGGGACTCCTGCCTCGCGTACACGGGTGCGGGGGGGAGTCTGTATGGGGAGGGGGGGAAGGTAATGTTCTCCTTGGTAATGAGGTGTGAGGATGACGGAAGTGCTGATGGTGCTGCTGCCGCTGATGATAATGATGATAGCGATAACAGAGACATTTACTGATGCTGCGTTCACAACTGCAGCACTGACTGTAATAAACTGAGCAGGTAAATAACACAAAATAAGCAAACAGCGACTAGCCCACTGCTACTACTACTACTACTACTACCACTACCGAGGAACATAAAAAATCAGCACCTTGACAACAAACATGAAAATCATCTAAACAAAGGCCAAGTTAGGTCAATCATTAGCTTTGAAAAGAAAAAAAAAAAGGGGGGGGGGCCCTCCATTAAAACACCCTTCCCTCCCGAATTAACAAGAAACAAATAACAGTAACAAAGAAGAGGTAACAAAAAAAAGGCAAACAACGAAAGAAAAAAAAAGTTTGTAGGTTTGTGAAGGGGTGCGGATGGGAAAAGGAGAGAGAGAGAGAGAGAGAGAGAGAGAAAAAAGATGGGAAGGCTGGATGACAAGGAAGGAATGAGGTGGATGGATGAGAGGAAAGGAATGACGATGGAACGTGAGGAAAGGAGATGGGAAAGGATCGAAGGGAGAGAGGAATGGGAGGAGATGTGGGTGAAAATGAAGGAGAAGTGACAAGGACGGGACGCGGAAAAGGAAAAAGGAGGAATGGGAGACGAGAGAAGGAAGGCTATATGGAAATAAGAAAAAGATTGGTGGAGAAGAGATGAGAAGTAGGTGAGAGAGAGAGAGAGAGAGAGAGAGAGAGAGAGACTGCCCTCTGTTACCCTTTCACCACTGTTCATTGTCCTTAATTGGCAAATGGCTTCTTCGCTTATTCTCCCGCTGACCAACTATTCTCTCTCTCTCTCTCTCTCTCTCTCTCTCTCTCTCTTGTAAATGTTAACTTATTACGGTATTCCTTTGGGTACTATCTCACTCATGACTCCTTGATGATGATGATGATGATGATGATTACTACCACACCACCACCAACAACAACAAAAACAACTATCACTACTACTACTACTACTACTACTACTACTACTACTACCACAACTACTACTATTACCACTACCAAACTACTACTACTGCTACTACTACTATTTTTTTTACTACCACCAGCACCACCACCACCACAAGCACCACAATAAAACACATTACCACAACCTCTACTGCCAGCAACACTCCCACTACCGCAGTCATTATTATCATTAAAATTTTCCCCCTCTAGCCCCGCACCCCGTAGCCGCCGCTCTGCATTCAGGGTTAGTGTTCCATGCCCGCCGTATAAAGGAAGTCACAAAGAACCTGGCCAAAATCCTAGCCAAATCTAGCCCCTCTCCTCCCACCCCCTTTCTCTCTCTCTCTCTCTCTCTCTCTCTCTCTCTCTCTGTCCGTTCTTCCTCCTTTCTCTCTCCTCTTCCTCATTTCTTTCTTCCTGCAGGTTTTTCTTTCTCTTTTCCTCCTCCGTTCTTGTCTATCCTCTTCTTTCTTCGTTCCTCCTCTTTCTCATTCTTCGCTATTCTTATTCTCCCAACTACCTTCTCCCTTTCCCACTTATGTCTTTTCCTACTTTCCATCTGTCTGTCTGTCTGTCTGTCTGTCTCTATTCATCCTCTATCGCATTCCTTTTCCCTTCTCTTTCCCTCTTCTATCTCTCCATTCCTCTTTTCTCCTTCTCTTCCATTCCCTTTCCCTTCATTGTCTTCCTCCCTTGCTCCCTCTTGCCCTCATCTCTTCCCCCTTTATTCTCCTCCCTCATCATTTTCCACTTGTACAGTTTTTACCTCTCTCTTTTTCCCTTCCTACCTCTTTCCTCTTCTCTAACCCTCTCTCACTCCTCTCCTCTCTTCTCCCTGCTCTCTTCTTTCTTTTTCCCCTATCTCCAGTTTTCTCTTTTTGCCCCCACACCTCCCCTCTCCCCATCATCATCTAGGTTGTTTTCTTTACCTCTGTTCACTCCCATTGCACCCTTCCACTTTCCTCCTCTCACTCCTCTCCTTCATCTCTCTCTCTCTCCCCTCGCCGTTTCCCTCTTCCAATTCCATATCTCTTCCATCTCTCTCTTACAAGACTTACCCAACTACTTTTCCATCTCTCCCCTTCCTCTCACCCCGTTTCCCTCCCCACACTTTCCCCGACCCCTTCTCCTCTCCCCCTTCTTCTTCCCCCCTCCCCCCCCTCTCTCTCTCTCTCTCTCTCTCTCTCTCTCTCTCTCTCTCTCTCTCTCTCTCTCTCTCTCTCTCCTCCCCTTCCTCTTTCCTCCTCCTCTCCCCACACTTTCACCCTACCATCACCTCTCACCCCTCCTTCTCCACCTTTCTCCCCCTTCCTCTTTAATTCCCCTTCAGTTTATAGTTCCATTGTCTCATCACTACACCAACATTTTAAATTACAAAAAAAAGACATGCATCTATCGACATTTATCTATCCCATTTATCTACCCTAATACAAAAATAATGAGACAAGCAACTAGCCATCCCTCCATTAGTTAGGAAAAAAAGAAAAGAAAAGATTCAAGGTAAGGAATAATCCATACTTCACTACCAGACCCTTGAAAGTAGTTCCTTGTTGTTTTAAATCTCTCTCTCTCTCTCTCTCTCTCTCTCTACCTGTCACTCCCATTTAACTCATTTTTTTTTTTTTTGCACTTGCTATGTATTTTCTCTTCTTATTCTCTCTCTCTCTCTCTCTCTCTCTCTCTCTCTCTCTCTCTCTCTCTCTCGTTGGCCGTGTTATCCTTTTCTCCTACTTCTGACTAAAATACATAGTGTTAAGGCCAGACCCTACGTACCGTAAGCTCTGTGTGATCTGTATATCTATGTAACTCTCTCTCTCTCTCTCTCTCTCTCTCTCTGGGGTTGCGTGGGAGAGAGGGCAGGGGGAGTCAGGAGAGGCTGGGGAGTAAAGAGGAAGGTGGGGATGGAAAGCAGTGAGGTTGGGGATTGTGGGGAGAAGAGACGATTAGAAGCAAAACCTGGGCTATAAAGTGAGGGGTGGGGAGGGGAAAGGGGGAGAGGGGAAGGGGGGAGAGGGGAAGGGGGGAGAGGGGAAGGGGGGAGAGGGGAAGGGGGGAGAGGGGACGGGGAGAGGAGGGGAAAGGGGGAGGGGGACGGGGAGAGAAGTGGGATGGAGAGGGGGGCGGGGAGACAGCGAAAGGGGGAGAGGGATTGAAGCATCGTGAGATCAGGAGGGAAGGGGGGTGAGAGAGGGATAAGGAGGGGGATGAGGAGGAGAAAAGACAGAAAGAGAGTGAAAGAAAGAGGGAGGCGAATGAAGAGAGGTGGACGGCCCGTGCAAGCGCAGAAAGCACAAGTGAAGTACAAGGAAAAGGGGTAAGAAAAGAGAAGGAAGGGGGAAGCTTCAAGAAAGAGGAGGATTATGTAGTGGAGGTGATGGAAGATAAAGTGTGAGTAGGAAGAGGGGAGAAGGAAGGAGGAGAAGGAAGGAGAAAGAGAGGACACTGGGAACTCAGTGAAGAGTGGAAGAAAAGGAAATGGGAAGAATGACAGAAATATGAAAACAACAAGAGGAATTTAATGTTACTGTGATGGAAGAAATATGAGATAATTAGTTAACGGAAGATAAAGACTAGGGTTTGGAAACTATGAGATTAGCCACAACAGAGTATGGGACAGAGAAAAGGGGAAAGATGGAATGAAGCAAGAACGTGGGAGGAGGAGGAGGAGGAGGAATACAATGGCTTCCCCCGTCTCCAAACCCTCCAGTTAAAACTGGCAGAAAAAAGTGAGAAGGATCACCATACAGCATAGAAAAACTGACATGGAAATTTCATAGAAAAGACCGGAAAGGAAAAGTTACATTCTATAATACTTTATAAGCTACCAGTTTGAATAACCTGTACGAGAAAGTAATAAAGTAAAACGAATAATCAAATAAATAAATAAGGCACGACATTATGTACGGGTACGTTGAGTTAACGGGGCGTCTGCAGACGCTGTGTATAAATTGCATGGAGTGGATGTACAGGGGTGGTGTGACAGCCTTGCCTGGTGCTTTTAAGGTAGGCAGCAGGCAATCAGGCCCCAGCTCCGTTCACTCCACCGTGATAAAGAGCTTTCCCAAGTGGGACAAGCACACAAGTTACCTCCTGAAGCAGTGACCCCTGGTACATTTTAAAAAAATCCCGATGGTGGTCACTTAACAGGGACCCTCAGTGATCCACAGTCCATCACAGGTCGCATGTAAAAGCAGTGACCGTTAGGGCTAACTGTACAGATCCTAGTATGTGCATATAATACTTTATTTGCATTTAATAAATTGATAAATATATAATGACATGACGCGACGCTATGTACGGGCATGTTAAGTTCCCTCTCACTCCCCCTCATATCTCCCCCTTCACTTTCTTTCTCACACTTTTCTACCCTTTCCCAATTTCCTCTCTCTCCCTTCCGCTCGTTTATCTCTTCTTACATTACCCCATTCCCCCCAGTCTCTCCCTCCTTCCTCCCCACCTCTTCCCCTTCTCTTCTCTCTCCCCTCTCCGTATCCTCTATCCCCTTCAGCCTCTCCCTCCTTCCTCCCCACCTTTCCCCCTTCACTCCCCACCACTCCCCCTTCTTCCCTCCTCCCTCCCCCTCTTCCCTCCTCCCTCCCCACCTCTCCCTCTTCTTCCCACCTCTCTCTCCCCTCTCTGTACCCTACCCTATTCCACTTCCCCTCCACCAGACGCCCTTGAGCCGGCTGGACCCTCCGTACTGGTAGAATTTACGCTAGGACTCTCCTGGACTGAGGCCCTGGCTGTAAAAATCCGTATATAGTCGGGGGGAGGTGTCTGATGGCGCTTGTGGCAACTCCAAAAATAAAATAAAAGGGCTAGCGTGGTTGCTCCCTTCACTATGATATCTGTTCTCTCTCTCTCTCTCTCTCTCTCTCTCTCTCTCTCTCTCTCGCTTGCCTGGTTGCTCCCTTCACTACGATACCTATTTTCTACTTTTTTTTTTTCTAGCAGTTTTAGTTGGTTGTTTTCCTGCGACAAACATCCTTAACCCTTGTCAGCCCAGTCGATGGTCTGGTGTAGTGTGAACGGAGGATAAAGTTGACGATTAACCAAGGAGACTTATTTCTACCTTATAACTAGGCTCATCGAATTTCCTACAAACCACGACTTAGCATTTAAGTTGTGGAAATGACCCAGTTTCGTGAGAGGAAAGCAAAACGACTGTACATGACGATTTTAGAAGGACTGGGAAGACTCACGCGCCCAGGGGAACAAGGGTAATTTCCTCCAATCAGATATTTCACCACAAAGAGTCTCCTGTAATCACATGAAAATCGTCTAAGGTGGCAAGAATGAAATTAAAAAGAATAAATGACATAGTAATGACAGTATTTTCACCATCCATGCATTCATCCGTCCATCAGGCCATCCGTCACACTTCACACTCATCATCCAGTCCTCTGAACAAGCTTGGCATAATTTTTCCTCATGGCACTGAGCTTTTTCTTCTTTTATTCATGCTTTCACGGGACGATTTTTATGTTATCGGTTCAGGAATGCCTCGGTAGTGCAGGGGTCGAGTGAGGTCGTATTTAACCTCTCCAGTTTGAAAAGTTAAGCTGATTAAAATGGTGAGGTAGATTTGAAGAATAAAGCGTAATTGACGACTTCGGATTAAGGTAGTTTACTTCTTCACTACGATAACTTTTTACGCTGTTCCTTCTACCTCTATGCCATTTTACCGCCAGAAATGTACTCTCTCTCTCTCTCTCTCTCTCTCTCTCTCTCTCTCTTAGTCAACTGTCCACTCAACTTGCTCATCGGCCACCAATCACCACAATCACTCAAATCAAGCAAACTCTCAACTCAGTCTTCCATCCACGCATATTCTCGCCGCAACAATGCCCCTTCCTCCCACCACCTACTTAGCTAAATTAACCATCCAATCAATAACTCACGCTTCATCCATCCAAACACACACTCATTCACCTAACCATAAATCCAAACACTCATCCACTCATCTATTCTTCCAGCCATCCAGTTAACCATCCCACCCAATCATACATCCCATCCCCTCAAACATCCAGTCCTCTTAAAGGCCACTGCAAGTCCCTGTGGTCTGTGTGTGTGTGTGTGTGTGTGTGTGTGTGTGTGTGTGTGTGTGTGTGTGTGTGTGTGTGTGTGTGTGTGTGTGTGTGTGTGTGTGTGTGTGTGTGTGTGTGTGTGTGTGTGTGTGTGTGTGTGTGTGTGTGTGTGTGTGTGTGTGTGTGTGTGTGTGTGTGTGTGTGTGTGTGTGTGTGTGTGTGTGTGTGTGTGTGTGTGTACCACACAAGGTCGCCAGGGTAGTGGTATGGAGGTTTGTGTTTGGGGGTAGAAGGGGGGGGGGAAGGGGTAGTGCCGCAGCTGCACCTGGGCGCCTACCTGCTCATTACCTACCGTACACCTTGTAATAATGGTGAGGCTACGTGATGGCCAGGGATGAGGAATAGATGGATGAATTGACTGATGTACTAACTAACGGACGGATGGATGGAAGGAGGGAGGGAGGGATGAAAAATAGATGGATCTCTTACTTATGGTGGTAGGGAGGGATGAGTTGACTGGCTGAGTGGTCGGTGATTAAGAATAAACAAACAGGTGACTGGAGAAATA
The DNA here is from genome assembly GCF_032717465.1 of Coenobita brevimanus. Classification (NCBI taxonomy): domain Eukaryota; kingdom Metazoa; phylum Arthropoda; class Malacostraca; order Decapoda; family Coenobitidae; genus Coenobita; species Coenobita brevimanus. Next base: position 34,152,126 of record NC_137046.1, read on the forward strand.
TATGGTTAAGTATGTCATGTTAACAGGTGTATGGATGGGAGTGAAGGCTGAAAGAATGGTGCAAAGTACTTATGGATAAACACGCTCACGTAGACATAGAGAGAGAGAGAGAGAGAGAGAGAGAGAGAGAGAGAGTGTTACATCACTTTCACAAAACATCTCGGCACATACCAACAATCATAACAGCCAGTGGTTTAGTGGTAGTGCTGAAGTCAGGGGGATAGTCCAGCATGTAAAGTGTCCGAACCTGTCAAAGATCCGGTCTCCATTACCCTAGCCTCACCCCCCTACCCCAGCCTCGAAAGCGGTAATACTGATTAATTGATATACCTTGCCGTATAGTCACCATTATCTATTCATCTATTTATCCATCTACCTACCTACCTATATATCTGTCCAACAACTTTCTAAATCAATTTCCTTGTCTATACCTACTTTATATATCTGTACTTTATCTATTATCTATCCGTCTATCTGTCCAAGAGAGAGAGAAACAAACTCGTGCTGTGTAAAATTCCACTCCTCTGTCACTAAGGGGACTCTGTAATGAATTAATCAATGTCATCGTCTCTCATATTTCACTGCAATTATTATCTTTATAACAACCCTCCTGCCGTCCGTCCCCCCTTCCCTCCTCGTTCTCTCTGACGCTGTCAATTGGATACCATAAGGGCGCCTCTATGTTCGTTCTTGTGTGTGTGTGTGTGTGTGTGTGTGTGTGTGTGTGTAATTCACCGGGTCGGTCAGGATCACTTGATGGTCGTGATCGTCAGCTTTTACCCTCCCGGAAGGGAGCTGAGAGCTCATATAGTCCGATCTAAGGGCAAGGCTGTGACCTTCACACACGCACACACCCGTCTCCTTGCTCAAGGGGGACAGTAACCACCCACTTCGTCAGTGAAACTTTTCGCAACCTGAGCGAGGCGCGAACTCCCGTCCACCAGTTGGCAAGCGAGAACGTTACCACTGCACCAGCGAGCGGTGTGTGTGTGTGTGTGTGTGTGTGTGTGTGTGTGTGTGTGTGTGTGTGTGTGTGTGTGTGTGTGTGTGTGTGTGTGTGTGTGTGTGTGTGTGTGTGTGTGTGTGTGTGTGTGTGTGTGTGTGTGTGTGTGTGTGTGTGTGTGTGTGTGTGTGTGTGTGTGTGTGTGTGTGTGTGTGTGTTTTGTATAGTGAACCTGCACAAGATGGATTTTTACTCTGAGCCATAAACCCAACCTTTACCAGGATCTTTATTTCTCTCTTCCAACTCAGACGACTTTTTTCCACGTATGGGAGACCCTCGAAGTGTTAAAATTAGATACAGTAAGTAAAATCGTCTGACGGTAGCCGGGAAGAAATAACAAAGACGCCACACACTATTCTGGACGACCCGGGATGAATTTATATACCGTACACGAAGACATCAGCATTTAGAGTCAAGGTTGAGCGATTCACTGTAATGACGTAGTAGTTTTGCTGATCCGTGCTGCCTCTAGACGATTTGTATCAGGTTAGGAAAGTTATCTCGTGCTGGAGAGGTTAATGATGGCTGTACCTAACCCCTCCAGTTCGAAATCTCTCTCGCTGAATAAAATCCTGTGCGTAGGAAGAATTAAATAAAGAATACGTGTGGGATTGAAGAGGAAGCTAACACACAAGGTCAGTGTTTGCTTGTACAGTATACCAATTTGCTGTCTTGTTTTATTATTCTTTCCACGCAGTAATATAATGCAGAATAATAAGTATGCATGTCTCTCTCGGCCTTCAGTAGTCTAGTCATGTTTCCTCCCGTCTGTCTAAACAATACGCCTACCACGGGAACAATGCCACAATCAACTGCAGTGCCTCCGATGTTGTTCTCTCTTAGCTCTGTCGCAGCCACTACACAGAGGTATCAATTACACATTCTCTATAACCAAATATAGCATTCGCCTTAAATTAAAATCATAAGGTTGAAATGAAAGAAAGAAAATTAATACCAACATACAGCAATAATTAAACACTACAAAGACCTTTCCCCCCCCCAAAAAAAAAAAAAAAAAAAAAAGCTTGGAAGCACTTAAAGAGAACGGAAGGGAAAAAAATACAGGAAAGCGTCAATTAAACATTTTACAAAGAGCTAAAAAAAAATATTATCATAGCCTGACCGCAAAAATAAGAAAAAAGAAAAGAAAAAACTAATGAGAATACCCTGCCAGCCAGCGCTATCTAGAAATCCCCCCTCCCCCCCCTTTTTTTTTTAGCCAATGAGGGCTCAAGTTACGCCGTGTGATCTGCCAATAGCGAGCCCCCCTCCGGATGACGTCACAGAAAAACCCACCTCTTGACTGTCTGATTCACCGTCTGTGCTGGCTGTTTAGACTGTCTTGAGAGGCAGACAATTCGGCTATTATGTAATTTTATACTGTGCTGTAATGGCGGTAATTTTGTAACAGTTTTCTTGGCCCTAAATTGTACAACTCAGGTGCCTTAATTTGGCTCGTTTGGTCTACCCTGTTATGGATTATTAAGTTACGGATTATTTCATTATCTCACTTAAAACCTCGGGGCATTTCCACAATCTACAATTATTCTTTTAGGTAACCATAATTTTCCTCTGCTGTTTCAATTAAAAAATTAGTATATGAGAGCAAGATTCAAGTTCTAAGTGTATCCTGATGAAAAATGGAAAAATTGGAACAAGACATAGGTGAAAAAATCCAGAGAGAGAGAGAGAGAGAGAGAGAGAGAGAGAGAGAGAGAGAGAGAGAGAGAGAGAGAGAGAGAGAGAGAGAGAGAGAGACAGAGAGAGAGAGAGAGAGAGAGAGAGAGAGAGAGAGAGACAGACAGACAGACAGACAGACAGACAGACAGACAGACAGACAGAGAGAGAGAGAGATTTATAGGCAAATAAACGTGAGTCACTCTATCCATCATTCATTCTGTCTCCCTTATAATTAGCTTACTCAAGGTTCCTCCTCCTCCTCTTCCTCCTCCTCCATCTCCTCTGTCAACCTAATGCTCCTCTACCGCAGTGTTATCCATATCATCTCTCCACCTTTATCTACCCCCTCTCTCCACCTTCCTCCTCCATTTATCTCTCCATTTCAGTCTACTTTATGCTTGTCTAATTCCTTCACGTTTACCCTCCTCTTTCCCACAATTACGAGTATGTTAGTCTACCTTATAATTCAACCTCCTTTCTACCTCGCCCTCCACCCTTCCATCCTCTCCCTTCTTCCTCGACCTCTTTTCTGTTCCATATCTGTACCTCTATTCCTGTTCTCCACTTCTTCACCTCTGTACCTACCTCTAATCTTTCAGTCACTACTCACTTGTCTCTCCTCACCTCTTCTCTACCCTATTCCTTAACCTCATAACTCCGTCTCTCTCTCTCTCTCTCTCTCTCTCTCTCTCTCTCTCTCTCTCTCTCTCTCTCTCTCTCTCTCTCCTGCCTATTCTTCCACTTGCTACCTTCTTGATAATCTCTTCACTTAACATCATCTATCATATTTCTCCACTTCTATTCCATCCCATCTCTCCACCTCCTGACGGCCATTCTCTCTCTCCACATACCTACCTGTCTACCTCACTCCTCCACCTTCTCTCTCCATCTGTTTACTGCATTCCTTCACCTACACTCTATCCATCCCGTCCTTCCACTTCCCCCTGATCATCTATTCCTTTCAACCATACTCCTCTCTCTCCACTTTCCGTTTCCACCTCTTCTCTCACATTCTCCACCTTCCTACCCACTCCTTCACATCCCTCCACTTCTGCCTTCCCTCCCCATACCCCACTCACCTTCCTCACAGCATCACTCTTCATCCTGTCAAATCTCTAAACGTCTCCCTTTCTCCCTGACTTGTCATCCTACCTCCGTCTCATTCTTCATTCTTTCTCTCTCTCTCTCTCCCCCCTCCTCTCCCTTCCCCTCCCCTCCCTCCCTCCCTCCCTCCCTCCGTCTCTCTCTCTCTCTCAATGAATCTCACTATTCTTCCCTCTCTAACCCTCTCTCCAGGTTTCCTTCTTCTCTCCCACACTGACACACACACGCACGCGCACACACACACACACACACACACACACACACACACACACACACACACACACACACGTTATTACACATTTCAGCCTCATTTTCAAGCCCGTCTTCTATCTCTCTCTCCATGAACGTCAAATTTCTTCCATATCAAACCATCTTCCTCTCATTCACTTTCTCTCACTCTTACTCCTCTCTCATTCCTAACCCCGTTTTTCCCTCGCATCCTCTCGCCCTCTTCCATCTTTCTCTCCATCTTCTCTTTCACGGTGTCTCACTTTTATTTCCTTATGTGTTTATACTCTCTCTCTCTCTCTCTCTCTCTCTCTCTCTCTCTCTCAAGCACACTCCACTCACACTACTTCACTTTTTCTAACCTTATCTTCTTCCGTCTAACCTACATTTCACTCGCACTCTACTATACTGTACACACACACACACACACACACACACCAATGCATTTATAAGTCGTCTCTTAATTCTTCTCTCTCTCTCTCTCTCTCTCTCTCTCTCTCTCCCGTCACAGCAATACCAACACACCACACCCACCCCTCGTATGTTACATTAATGCTACTCCTATTTCTTCCTTCTTGTCCTGGCTACTATGAGGGGTCTCTCTCTCTCTCTCTCTCTCTGAATATCTAAATCCATCCATCTCTCGTTCTTCCCCATATTTCCTCATTCTTCCCTCTTCTTATGCTTTTCCCATTTTTTCTCCCTTTCTTACCCTTTTTCTTCCCTCGCCCTCCTCCTTTTTCAGCCCCCTTCTCTCCCCTCCTCCTTCCCTCCTCTCTCCTCCCTCCCTCCCTCTCTCCCTTCTCGGGCCTCCTACTTCACTCCTTCCCCTTCCTCTCGCCACAGTTTATGTTGACATGTCCTTAAATACGCACATGTACGCATTCTCAAATACGCTCTGATACATACCTCCTAACTCACTGACGGTTCCCTCCCGCCTTCCCTCCCTCTTCCCTCACTGACATACTACTCCTCCCCTCTTCTCTCCCCTCACTCTCCCTCCTCCCTGCTTCTCTCCCCTCACCACGCTCTCTCCTCCCCTCTTTTCTTCCCTCATCATCCTCCCTCCTCTCCTCTTCTTTCCCCTCACTCTACTCCCTTCTCTTCTCATCTCTCGCTTCACCGTCTTTCTCGCTCCTCTCTCCCTATTCCCTCCTTCCCTCATGTCTCCCTCATCTTCCTCTTTCCTTTCCTCATCTCTCCCCTCACCCTTCTTCCTTCACTGCAGTCGACTGATAAAGTATTAACATTTGCCTGGATAAGTCCCTAGCTTATATGGTCCTATACTTAAATACATCGATGTTTTATTGTCTGCAAAAATTTTGTTGCCACTGCAAGATTTTAAGGAAATGTAAAGGCTGTCGTTGTGAGCGGGTTAATGAAGGATATATCAGACCCGTCCTGCTTGAACTGTCTTTCCTGAGCTGAGTAAAATCGTCTGGAGATAGCACGACTAAGATGAAGAATTCGCCATCGTATGGAAGGAGTTAATCATTGAAGTATAAAGGGGAAAACAAACTTTTTTTTTTTTTTTTTTTTTTACTGTACTGTATATTGTGAAGGACGAGGCGAAAATAGTGTCTGACTTGCACACTGTAAAGTAGGATGCAGGTTGATTACATTTGACAGGCACTGGCGCTCCCTATATGGCCCTCAAATATTCGGGGTTTGTATTCCCCTTCGCGACGTACCGTTAAGTTTCGCTACCGGGATTCCGTATTTGCGAATGTTCACCACGCAATAGTAAATAAAAAACAAAAAAAATAAAAAATAAAAACAAAACAATTATTCTGTGCAGGTACAAATTTATTACACAATTAATGATAACTTGATAGCACTTCCTCCTCCTCTTCTCTCTACTTCATCTTTTTCACCTGTAGATCCCACGTCCCTTCACCTCGCTCGTCTCGACTCTCCATCTCCCGTTCCCCCTCCTCTCTCCTCTTCACCTTAAGTTATTCTCTCCTCTCCCTTTCCTCTTCCCCCTTCCTTCCTTCTCCTCTTAACCTGCGTTTCCCCCACTCACCTCTTCACCTCTCTTCCTCCCCTCTCCACTTCCCCGCACTCCCCTCCTCTCCCCTCCCCTCCCTCAGCTCCCTACATACCTCGTCTCGCCTTACAAATTATAACTGCCATACGTTACCTCCCCTACAACTCACCCTGCTAACACTGCATCTGTCTCCCTCCCTCCATTCTCTCCCTCCCTCCCTCCCTCCCTTGTTTCCTCCCTTCCTTCCCTCCCTTATTTCCCTCCCTATCTAGTTTTCTTCTCTTTCTCCCCTCCTTCATTCCTATCTTCACTGCTGCCTACCCTACATATCAGAACCATGCTAACACTGCATATTCTTCCCTCCCTCCATTCTTTCCCTCCCTTGTCTACCCCCCTTCCTTCTCTCACTTTTCTCCCTTTCTCTCCCCTTACCTTCCCTCTCCTTTCCTTCTCTCTCCCCCTTCCTTCATTCGTATCTTCGTTTCTTCCTCCCCTACAGCTTACCCTACTAACATTACAACTACTTCCTTCCTTCCCTCCCTCCTTTTTCACTCCTTCCCTACAAATCTCCCTCTTCCATCTTTCTTCCTCTCAAATACTCCCTCTCCTCTCTCCTCCCTCTCCATTTCTTTCTTCCTTTCCTCATCTTTATCCGTCTTACCTTTCTTCCTCTTTCCCCTTCTTTCCTTCCTCCTTCCCTGTCATATCTCTCTCTACTCTCTCTTTCTGCCTTCTTCCTTCCGCATTTCTTTCCGTTTTTCATCTCGTCTTTATTTCCTCCCTTACACCTCACTCTAATAACACTGCATCCGTCTCTCTCTCTCTCTCTCTCTCTCTCTCTCTCTCTCTCTCTCTCTCTCTCTCTCTCTCTCTCCCACTTAGCTCAATATATATATATTTTTTTTGCCTCTGCTTAAGTATTTTCTACCCCATATTTCTTTTTCGACTCTCTCTCTCTCTCTCTCTCTCTCTCACTTTCTCTAGGTATCTATCAGTCTACCTACCTATCTATCTACCCATCTTTCTGTGTACCTATTTCCCCATCAACCTACCTATCCATCTATCTATCTATATATCTATCTACCTGTCTGTCTGTATCTCATCATCCCAACCGATTTATTCAATCTTCACCCTATCTGTTTATATCTGTTTCTCTGTCTGTCTATATCTGTCTGTCCGTCTATCTATATCTGCCTGTCTGTCTGTCTGTTCATCTGTCGATCTATCTATATGTCTGTCTGTCTCTCTTCCATCATCCCAACCCATTTACTCAACCTTGCCTAAGTCCTCTCTCTCTCTCTCTCTCTCTCTCTCTCTCTCTCTCTCTCTCTCCATTTATCGATGCCTGTGTCTGTCTAATCCGTCATCCCTGCCCATTTATTCTCTCTCTCTCTCTCTCTCTCTCTCTCTCTCTCTCTCTCTCTCTCTCTCTCTCTCTCTCGTCATCTGCCTAATGCACGTCCCTCCCTGGTCTCTCATTATTCCCTCCCTCACGTCGCGTTACCCTGCTCCTTCTTTTGCCTCCTTTCCTTCCCTCCTTCTTTCCTTAGTTTCTTTTTCCTTTCCCTCCTTCTTTCCTTTCCGTATTATCCTCCTCATCCTTTTCTCCCTTCCCTTCTCACCTTCTTTCCTTCCCTCACTGTTTCTTCCTTTCCCCCCTCCTTTATTTTCACTTTTTTTCCCCTTTACTCCATGCTTCTTCTCTCTTTCCTTTCATTTACCTCCGTACTTCTGTCTGTCTGTCTGTATCTCTCTCTCTCTCTCTCATTGTAAACACATACACAGCGCGTAGGGCCCCCATTTTTTACCATTTTTTACACCTGTTTACATGAGAAGGAAAGGTGACTTAATTGATGTAGAAGGCATTTCCGGCAAAAAAGAAAGAAGAAATAAGAAAAAGAAACGAAAAACAGAGAAAGCTGTTTGTGTGCCAGGTGATCAAAGGGGGCCCGACTGCAAATTGCTTCGTTTTTCTCTGTTTTTGCATAAATTATCAACTTCCACAAACACACACCCACAGCCACACGCCATACCTCCGCCCTATTATTCTTGCCTATATCAACATAAACCGTTCCTTTAAAAACACATGAAATAATTATAAAGTTTTACCTGTACATTACCCAGTTGTTCCCTTCAAAACCAACACAGCACGTCTTTGGAAATGCTAAAAATATTATACAGATTCAGACAACACCATTCTTTTCAATATGTTCAGTATTATAAAGGAAAACTGTAAAAAATCACAATAAAGCTTGCAGACGCTATGAATATTAGGCTTGAATGAGCCATATATCATCATTCTCCTTTTCAAAATGCCCAGAAAACTGTACGATAAATGCTCAAATGTTTAAATAACTAGAATGATGTAAAAACTCATAACCTTTTTCTTGTCAAAACACCTAACAGTAACAATCATTCTATTATTATATTTCTTTGGGGCTGCTCATAATAATATAAAAATTAATATAACACCTTCTTTTAATCACGCAAAACAGAACTGCATGATGATGATGATGATGATGACACTCGGTAGCTGTTCTGAAAATGCTTAGAATATAATGAAAACAAAAGCCCTTTATGAAAACGGTAAATAGAAGCAGGAAATATTTAGGGCAATGTTTCACATAAAATTTCTTCTAATCCTCGATAAATCTAATTAATACCATCTGGCTTTTCAAAAATACTTGGAAAGCTATTAAAACTTTAGGATAATCTTTCGAAAGGCTTTGTAAAACATATAATCTTACATCAATAGTTATTCATGACTCTCTCTCTCTCTCTCTCTCTCTCTCTCTCTCAGGCCAGGTGTTTGCTGTCTGTTACTACGCTAAAGACGTGGCTAGCACTGCCATAACGTAAAGATCCGGAGTAATGACGATGAAGATAATGATGACGATGACGATGTCTGAAGACGATGACGATGATGATGATGATGATGATGATGATGATGATGATGATGATACTCGGCCATTAGATTCTGACCCCTATCACATTTTTTTTTTTTTTCGTGTTTATGCAAGGGCAACAAAAGCTGTAGGGTTAATGGCCGGAGCTCTCGCCAATTTTATTCATCTCTTTTACATCGTTTTTAATTGCCCTTCTTAACTCATAGCTTTTGTGCCTTTCTTTTTATCCTTTATTTTCCTAAGCTTCCCTCTGAATTCTACTAGTTTTCAATTCTTTCAGTATGATGCTTTTTATATTTCATTCACCGGGAGAGGGAGACTGAGAGTGACATGGAGGGATGAGGTGAAGTATATGGGTTAAGAGTGTGTGAATTAGAGGGAGGGATGCTTGATGGTATGGCAGAGAATGACATGAAGGCGTTTCGTTTGTGACCACCCCATCCTGAATAAGGCGTTTGGTTTTAGGCATATAGGGAGATGTTCTGGCTATATCCTGAAAATTACTGAGCTGAGAGTAAGTTCTAGCTGAATTGAACTAAAACATCCTTTATTTAACCCCTATGACGCCTTTAAAAATTGATCTTGCATACACTACACGATGTAATTCAACTTGGAAGGGGTCTCTATTGCATGGATAACTCCTTCAGTGCAACTGCTTTTGCAATTTACCACCCATATGAGTTTTTTTTCCTTTTAATTAGGAAAGATATGCAGTCATGGGGGTTAATTAAGATCATATATAATCCCTGCAGACCAGAAAGTTTCTCTTTTTCAATGGAATATCGGAAGATGAAAGCAAAAACTGAATATAAAAAAGGACAATCGTACTGGAGAGGTTATCAAAGAAATTCCACATAGTTTAATTTTTCCTTCTTATTTCGTCTTTTCAGTGCACCAGCGCCATTAGTTTTTATCTGGATAGCTTTATTCATCCAGGAAAGACCTCTCGACTTGAGGTTTGTTTAATACCTTAATTTCTGCTTATCACCTTCAATCCGATGTCGTAATTTTCATGTTCATACAATTCCCAGTTGATTTTATTACGCTTTGGGAGAAGTGCTTCGACCGGGAGGGTTTTGATATTACCTTCACTGACCTTGCCATGAAAAGAGATCTCCCTTAGGCTGCATAAAATCGCAGAGAGTTATTAAGAAAAAATAATCATCGATCTGGAGAGATTTTATCACTTCTTTTCGTCTTTTACTGTGCCCCTCCGCATTCAGTTTCATAATTTTGACTTTCCTTCGTCTTATTCATGTCCCGTACTGAATATCTGACACAATCTGTAACAGTTTTTTGCCCAGCTGATGGCCAAGTGTGGTCAGACTGATGGGTTAACTAGATCAGTAACCAAGGAGACTCATTCCTGTCTCATAACTAATGCCAATTGACTTTCAGGTACTCACGATTCAGTATAAGTTGTGGGAGTGGCCCAGTTCCATCCAATGAAAATAACCCAGGTATACTTAAATATTTTCCCTATATTCTGCTTAATTTTTCCCACTTCTTTCGCCCCCTACGGTGCGCCTCCGCCACTTATTCTTTATTTAGACCTTACATCCTTCTTACTGGCGGCTCTTAGCGGGACAGATCCTTTCCTGCCCACACTTTTTCCACCTACTTTCTTTTTCGTCTGAGACACTTATTTTCCTCCTCTCCTTTTTGCCCCCTCTGAGTTCCTACTTCCTCCCAGACGACACATGCAAGACAAAACCTTCCTCTTCCACTCTTACCGTCCCCCTTTTTCTTGCACCCTCTTCTTGCCCTCTTATTTCTTCGGTGGTCCCAACTTCCGAAACCTTTATGCCCCTCTTTTTCTTTTTTTAACACTATCGTCTTTTTCTCCGGCCACCACCGTTACTTCCTACCGCCCCTCCCCCTCTTCCTTCTTCCCTCCTTCATCTTCTTACCACCACCGCCCTCCTCTGAGATCTTTATTGGCATTGTTTTTGTGGCAAGACAAATGATCAAAAGAAAACGTCGTAAGGACTCTCTTCAGCTATTAATAGAATCGAGTGTTTTTGCTCCTTGTGGTTATTTTGAAGTTTGGAAAAGTAAGGATCAGAAATTATTTACTGTTCAGACAAGACCTGGTTATTATGAAAATGGGAAAACTAGCGGTTGGAAACTGACAGATGACGGTCTTTTTGCTATCTGCTCATTATGAACATTGGAAAATCTATTCTTCAGGGTCTACATTACTATTTTTGCTCGATGTCCTTACCTTGCAATGTGAAAAACTATTGCCCCAAACCTATCACGATTTGCCAATGGTATGGGCTGAGGACAAGTAATGTGACAATGGAAATACAACACCGCAGATCAAGGGTTATGTTTACTGTGACTGCTGCTGCGACAACATTCACGCTCGATATGAGGCAGGATTCAAGAACATTCATCCTAAACTCCTTTCTTCGATTACTCGGGACTCGTGAAGGGCATGGGTCTTGATATCGCAGTGTTTAGAAATGTTTAAATGGAATTATTACTTCACACACCGTACCGAAAGTGTGCTTAATGTGAAAATACAACAGTTTCGGCCCGACTTGGATGATCGTCTAGTATTCATTGCTTCTGACACTGAGCTTCCTTAGTGCATAGACCAGCCCACCGTGACCGATACATGAAAGTTGGACGATAGGGAAAAAAAAAAAATCGGCTTCAAGAAACAGCTGTATAACAAATTTCCAAATGGAACCAAGTTTTACTCAACTATACCAAATTCTCCAAAGAGCAATTTACAACAAGAAAAGTAGCAAAAGCAGAAACAACGGCAACATCTGAACTCAATAAAGCCAGCAGCAATAGAAGGGGGGATCACAAACATAAAATTTATTTGGAAAGTTATGGCAAAAAGTAAATAATGTAGGCAAAATGGAAGAAAAATGACTATATGTGTAGGTAATGAAAAGCAAAATGTGGGGATATAGTAAGTAAAAAAAGCGAATTCAGGGGATGAAATAAAGATACAGGAGCCAAATATGAGGATAAAGTGGAAAATCTCAATATAAGAGCAAAATGATAGGACAAACAGGCACAGATGGATCAAAGGAAGTATTTAAAAAGCATCTAAATTGACAGGTAGGATAACAAAAAGTCTCCACAGCAGGTAACAATACTGAGGACCTGTCGTGGTTTTTCGTCATATTTTTTCTTCTTACTTTCAGGTTTACTCTTGGCTGTGAAATGTTTGTTACCTGAGTGAAAAAAATGTACTGTATATCCAGGCAATGGAAGAACAGCACCTACATACCTGAATAATGTTTAATGCCTAAGTAATTATAAGTCAAACGAAAAAATCTCAGCACTGTGAAATGGACAGACAAGCTAACACACTTACGCAAAAACTTAATCCCTTCAGCCTGCGGAAAATACAGTTCGTTCACTTTAACCTGACCCAAAGTTTCTTCCTTTTGTAGCATAAACTCCGTGGCTACGTGACAGAAAAAGGCAATTCTGTGGCTTTACATCATCTCTGTAGTACTTCTTCGTGACTAGCATCGTATTCTAACGTTAATTTATAGTTATAACACCACGTTCAAGACGGAGGGATGGCAGTTTTAGATCAAGGTAATGTGAACAGAGTAGAGTATGTTCTTCCTCCAGTTTTCATCTTACACCCTCGTAGTGAAGTGGTTAATGAGGTCTGTATCTGACATCTGTTCGAAAAATCTCCAGTGAACTAAATAAAATCGGCCAGAGCATGTAGGAATAAATGGAAAAATCCCTGTACTGGGGTTAAGCTTAAGTATAACGGAATCTGAAGAAAGGTGTGTCTCCAGTGTGTGTGTGTGTGTGTGTGTGTGTGTGTGTGTGTGTGTGTGTGTGTGTGTGTGTGTGTGTGTGTGTGTGTGTGTGTGTGTGTGTGTGTGGTGTATATGAGTAGTGACGTCCGTCCCATTAAACGAAGGAGAAGGCCGCTTTTTCTATTGTCTGCGGGTGTGTGTGTGGTTTTGTCGGCCGTGGGGTCCCCTATTTGAGTTATCCCTACTTCTTCTTCTCTCTCTCTTGGTGGTGGCGGCTTTTGTGTGTGTGTGTGTGTGTGTGTGTGTGTGTGTGTGTGTGTGTGTGTGTGTGTGTGTGTGTGTGTGTGTGTGTGTGTGTGTGTGTGTGTGTGTGTGTGTGTAATTATGTAATAGCCTGCATTGATTTTCTTTGCCTACACCTGAAATGCTTCCTATTTCTATGCAATTAGCTAATGCAAATGGATAGTAATTCTCTCTCTCTCTCTCTCTCTCTCTCTCTCTCTCTCTCTCTCTCTCTGTCTCTCTCTCTCTCTCATTTTTTATCACTTCCCCTCACCCAGCGTCTGGCCGGAAGTGAACCGGTCCTCTCTGATCTCCCTGTATCTTCGTCTCACTTCAGGTTTTCTTTTTTTCTCTCACATTTAGTTAAACCGAGTGAGAAAAAGTGCAGACTAGGGGTTAAAGGCTCACTGTGGGAGGCGAGGAGTGAGGAGGAGGGTGCAGAGGGATGGAAAGGTGAAGAATGAAGGTAGAGTAGGAGCAGGGAAGGATGAGGGTAGGGGTGAAGGGCGGGTGATGTAAAGGTGTGTGAGTATGGAAAGGAACTGAATTAATGGATGTAAGAAAGAGTAGGATACGGGGATGTGAGAATGGGGAGGAAGAGATAAAGAGATGTGAAAAAGGATGAAAAGATGATGGGGAATGCACTTTAGGGTAGAGATGTGTGGGGGTGAGAAAGGGTGAATGGGTGTGTGTTGGAGTGGGATTGGGAGATGGAAAGAATGGGTAATAACATATGAAAGACTGGAATTATGAAAGGATTGGGGGTAAGAAAGTGGCGGTGCGATATTTAGAACATGAAGGTTGTTGGTTGGAGTGTAGAAGTGAGGGCAGGGGTAAGGACGAAAGACTGAAATGGGAAGAGACAAAGGTGGGAATGAAATATGGTGAGTAACAAGGACGAGTGAAACAGATGGGAATAGCTGGGGTGACAGGTTAAGGATGTTTGAGGTTGTGGCGTGGGGGAGATAGGATTGGAAGTGTTAGGGAGAAATACTGACAGTGCTGAGACGAGAAAAGCGAATGTGATGATAAACCGAGGTACACTACTATGAAAACGCCTGACCAGATAGGAATGTGTGAGGATGAATACAGAGTAATGAAGAATAGGAGAGATGTATATCAGGATCAGTGTGAGCTACGGAAACAGGGATGGATTGCTGGGGAAGGGAGGAGGGGAAAGGGGAAGGAAGGAGGGGAAAGGGGAAGAGAGACGATGAGAGGTACAGGATAAATTGAAGTCGTTTGAGATACATTATCAACATTTCACCAATTTTTCTACTGAATCTGCTTTACGTTTAGGACAGGTTCGTCACTTTCTTCCTTGACGCATCAAATCAAGTGCATAATATATGTGCAGAGAAACATACCAAGCCTTCCTCAGCCTGGGAATATTAACCAGCAGAGCAAATGAATTACAAGATGTGATATGTGAGGGGAACTCTTTGTCACCCAACCGTACGAGGTGACTAAATGAGATGGGGGAATGTAAATGGGGATGAATTATGTGTGTTCAGATGAGGAAGTGTGGCCAACATATGTGTGCAAATAGCTGAGACAAACCTAGTTACATAATAGATAATGTATGTAAAAATATTGTGTATATGGGAGAAAGGAGGTATGCATATGGTTGCGTCTTGTTTTGTTGCATAATGATGATATACAACCCTGACGATGTGGGAAGTAAGGTAAAAAGGAAGGGTTGTGGTGTGAGTTATGGCGAAGAGGGAGTATGTGAAAGGGGAGGAGAGGGGCAAGGAAAAGGGAGGGAGAAAAGATTTAGGCAGGGAGTAAAGGAGTAAGAGGAAGAGAAAAGCGGAGAAATAAGAGAATGGGCTGAAAGGGTGACGAAAGAGGGAGAGGCTGACGAGGAAAGGCGAGATAGGGAGACATAAGGAACCCAGACAGTCAGACAAACAAACATACTCCCACACACACAGACATAACTTCCGGTCCTCTCTCTCTCTCTCTCTCTCTCTTTACTCAGATTCTTTCGCCTCATTTTCACGGCATTTGGTCACCTAGCAAATAAGGCCGAGAAAAATGTGCCTCATAACATCGCTCACTCCTCCAGTATTTCCTTCCTCTTCCTCCACTTTTCTCTCCGTTTTCCTCCATTTTCTCCTTCCTCTTCCTCCATTTTCCTCTCCCTTTTCCTTCATTTTCTCCTCCCCCTTGTCCTAGTCTTTTATTTAGCGTTCCTCTTTTGTTTATCTTTTATTCCTTATTTCCTCTATTCTCTACCACTCACGCTTCCACTCTCTTCCCCCCCCCCCTTCTGTCTCCCTCTACTCCATCCATCCATCTCAATGCAGACAACTTCCCTCCCCTTCTCCCTCCCTCCTTCCCTCCCTCTCTGCTTTCTTCATTCCTCCGTCACACCCCATCTCCTTCCTTCATTCCTTCCTCCCTCTCCTTCCCTTTCCCCCAAATCTTTCTGTATTCTCTCCTCCCTCCCCCTCCTTCCCAATCACCATCTTTCTCTGTCTTGGTGTTTTACCCCCCCCCCCGCCTCTCTCTCTCTCTCTCTCTCTCTCTCTCTCTCTCTCATCCATCCTTTCCACACACCTTCTTTTTTCCGTTTATCTTTTTTTTTTTTCGTAGTCACTTATCTTTTCCACCTTTCATCATTTTCCTCTTCGCTTTTTCTCCCTTTTTCGGCTTTAAATTCATTCCATCCGTTCCTTCTTCCCTTCCCTTCTCTTCTCTTCTCTTCTCTTTCACTTTTCTCGTAGCTTCACGTTCTTTCCACTTTTCCTTCTTTTCCCTGGCTCACTTTTTTTTTCCTTCAGCCTCTCCCTCTCTTTATCCTTCTTCCATTCCCTTCGGGCATACAAACATACATCCCTCTTTTTTCCTCTACCTCCTTTAAAGTCTCTTCGTCTCTCCTCTCTCTTTCCTTTCTTATTCTCTCCTTTCTTTTCTCCTTTCCTCTTTTCTTCTCTCCTTTCCTTTCTTATTCTTTCCTTTTCTCCTCCTTTCACTCTTCTTCTTCCTCTCCTCTTAAACCTCCCCCTCCCGTTCGTCTCTGTTTGCACTCTTTACTCCCTCCTTCGTCCCTCTCTTCCATTCTGTCTCATTCTCTCATATCCTCCTCTCCTTATTCTTACCCTCATCTTCGTTCCCTCTTTTCCTTACATTTCTTTCATCCCTCCCTTTCTCTCCTATTCCTACCCTCAGTCCCTTCCTTTCCTCCTTCCCTCTTTTCCCTCCATCTTTTCCTATTCGTCCTCCCGTCCCGTCCTTCCTCTTCTTCCCTCCTCCTCCTCCTCCTCCTATTCATTCCCTCCTTTCCTCCTTCGTTCCTTCTTTCCTCTCCTTCCCTACCTCTCTCCCCCGCCACAAAAAGGCCGCACTATGTAAAGGAGAGAGACTGCGGATCCCCCTCGCCTACCTCCTACCCCTCCTCCTTCCTTTTCCCTACCCTCTACCTACCCCTACCCCTGGTTCCTTGTGTGTGTGTGTGTGTGTGTGTGTGTGTGTGTGTGTGTGTGTGTGTGTGTGTGTGTGTGTGTGTGTGTGTGTGTGTGTGTGTGTGTGTGTGTGTGTGTGTGTGTGTGTGTGTGTGTGTGTGTGTGTGTGTGTGTGAGGGCAAATAGGAGGAAGAAAGAGTGAGGAAGGGGGAAGGGGTTGGAGAAAGAGAAGGGGAATTTCGAAGAGGAGGAGGAGGAAGGGAAATAATGACCTTGTGTCTGTGCTTCGTTTTTTCTTCCTTTCTTTCTTTTCTTATTCGTATTTTTTCTTGAATTTCAAACTGGCAGGGGGAGAGAATACGAGGTGTGGAGGGAGGAGGAAAAAAATAATGAAAGGGAAATAAAACAAGAGAAGAAAGAGAAGAGGATGGAAGATGAAGGAAAAAAATACACAGGAGGAAATAAACAGAGATGACAGGACGGAAATAATAATAATGATGATGATGATGATGACGATGATTGCTACCTCATCATCATCATCACCATCATCATCATCATCATCATTATCATTACCACACACACTTATACCAGCACCACCATCTGCTACTTTCAACACATTCAACAATACCCCTGCGATCCTCCTCCTCGTCACCATCATCATCATCATCATCATCATCATCATCATCCCTACCACTACCTCAAAACACTCTTCTGTTATTAATTTAGTCTTAATGCCGTCAAGATTTCTACAACGACAACCACAATCGCTACTACCACAGCTACCACCATTTCTACCACTATCAAGCAACTACCGCAATTACACCACATCAAAAAAATCTACAACCTACCACAGTACCACCACTGCAAGTACCACCACCACAATCAACACACTACTACCACAACCACTGCAACCACATCCATCCCAACCACTAAACTACCACAACTACCACAATCACCACAAACATTTTTTTAGCACATCACAGCAAGCAACCCAAGCTACAAACATTCAGGCCATAACTACCACAATCAAAACCATCACACTACCACAATGGCCACCAACTACCACAACCACCTGAATAGCCTCTACCGGTATTAAAGCAATCACAGTTACCACATCCGCACCTACCACAACTACCTCTATCAGAACTTCCAAAACAACCACTACATCACAACAGCAATATACTCTGTCTACACCTACCACATCTACTACTCTACCACAACTACCACCACAGCTACCACCATCACAACAATCATAATCACAACTACAACCACCATCGGTACCTTTAATAATCCACTAGTACCATCACTATCACAACTACCATCACGACTACCACCACAACTACCACCCTCACTACCCACTATCCACCAGAAATACCACCACCATAACTATCACCAACGTAACTACAACCATCACCACCACAGTCACCTCTACCGCACTACCACAACTACCACCACAACTACCAGTATTACCACAACTGCAATCCGAT
Organism: Coenobita brevimanus; assembly: GCF_032717465.1. Classification (NCBI taxonomy): domain Eukaryota; kingdom Metazoa; phylum Arthropoda; class Malacostraca; order Decapoda; family Coenobitidae; genus Coenobita; species Coenobita brevimanus. Next base: position 34,169,962 of record NC_137046.1, read on the forward strand.
AGCTCAGTATACAAAGGTCAAGGTTTCTCTCTCTCTCTCTCTCTCTCTCTCTCTCTCATTTTATTTCCTCCATATATAAATAACCGCATCCATACATCTATTTACTCAGTTATATATCGGTATGTACATAATTTAAAAAAAATTCTATCAGTCTATCTATGCTTATCCATCTACCTATCCGTCTGTCTATCTACCTGCTTCCTTACCTACCTTTCTGTCTGTCTATCAATTATCTGTACTGCTTTCTGTACGTTTGCTTATCTGCCTACTTATCTACCTACCTGCCTACCTACCTGTCTGCTAACCTACCTGCCTACCTACCTTCAGGGATATTTCTCTCACTGTCTTTCAATGTACAGCACCTCCCCATCAAACTATCTGGCTATCTCTCCCTGTCTCTCAGCTATCTACCTATACCTATCTGTCCGTTTATTTACTTACCTAGCTATGGACCTGTCTACATATTTACACCCGTCTATGTCCGTTTTTCTACCTATCTACCTGCAGTACCTACCTATCTATCTACCTACAAAATTAATCTAACACCTAGCTACCTACCTCCCCATATTTTTACTTTACCAACCAACTACTCACCTGCCTACCTACGTACTTAACTACCACCTACCTATACGTACCTACCTACCTACCTACGTAATAACTACCACCTACCGATACGTACGTACCTACCTACCTACGTACTTCTACCACCTACCGATACGTACCTACCTACCTACCTACGTAGCCACCCAATTACCAACCTACCTACGAACCTACCCACCAACCCACTTACCAACCAACTTACCTACGAACCTACTCACCCACCCACTTGCCTTCCTACCTACCTACCTACTTACCTACCTACCTTACTACCCACCCACCCAACCTACCTACGAACCTACCCCCCCCACTTAACTACTTACCTACCCACCTACCTACCTACCTTCCTACCCACCAACCCACCTACCAACCTACCTATATATCCACCAGCCAATCTACCTGTCAGAATATCCATCCATCCATCTATTTATCACTTCCCCTGCCTCCCTCCCTCCCCGCCCCCAAATGACGGTAATCCCCGGCCTGGCAACCCCACCCGTCCATTCATTCACAACGCCGCTCTTCCCACGTGTTCGAACCCTGCCTCGCGGTTCAGGCTTCGGCTTCACGCACTTCTCTCCACGTTCGGACGATTCTGTTTAGCGAGATCCCACAAAAGGAGGAGGAGGAGGAGGAAAGAGGAGGAGAGGAAAGGAGAGGAGAACAGTGGAGGAGGGAAGACAATGTTGTGTTAATGACTATGATGATGATGATGATGATGATGATGATGATACTTTGGGCTGTTGTTCCTTGTTTTTAACGCGACAAAAAAAAACTTACGAGAGGGAGACGCCTGGAAATTTGCGAACCCTGGTCTAAGCAAACTGTACGAATTAGCCTGTACTAGAATGCTATACCGCCACTAGAAAAGGCGATAAAAAAAAAATGGCTGTCTAATAATCCAAGACCGCTTCTAGAACATGCTAAAAATGTCTGCTAGAATGCTATACCTGTACTAGAAAACGCTAAAAAAAATATGCTTGTGCTAGAGTGCTACACCGCTGCCAGGAAATGTTCTGTTCGTGTATATGATGAGGCGGCGATTCGGACGAGGGACACAAACACTGGTTACTCGCTTCATTCATAGCATTCCCTCTCTCTCTCTCTTTCTGTGTGTGTGTGTGTGTGTGTGTGTGTGTGTGTGTGTGTGTGTGTGTGTGTGTGTGTGTGTGTGTGTGTGTGTGTGTGTGTGTGTGTGTGTGTGTGTGTGTGTGTGTGTGTGTGTGCTGCTATGGAAAATGTACCGATACACTGACACGCAGACCAGTACACACAGCCTTGGCTATATCAAACACACACACACACACACACACACACACACACACAAAACAACGGTGGAAAAAAGTGATGCAACTCAAGAAAATTACCGGCCAACATCCAAGCCCCGCCCTCCGATGTTCACTGGGTAGGTGGGTGGATAGGCAGGGTGGGGTGGAGACGTGGGGTGGAGTGGATAGGTGGGGTGGAGAGGAGTGGAAGATGTGAAGGGGGGTAGGTGGGGTGGAGGTGGGTAAGTGGGGAGGAGGTGGATTGCTGGGGAGGAGGTGGATGGCTGGGGTGGAGGTGGATAGGTGGGGTGGAAGAGGGTTAGATGTGGAAGAAAAAAAGATGGGTGGATAGGTGGGGTAAATACTCGTATATGGGTGGGGTGGATGGGTGGGGTGGATAGGTGGGGTAAATACATGGGTGGGGTGGATAAGTGGGATAAATGTGGGTGGGGTGGACTGGTGGGGTAAATATGTGGGTGGGGTTGGTAGGGATAAATGTGGGTGGGGTGGATTGGTAGGGTAAATATGTGGGTAAGGTGGATAGATGGGCAGGTGAGTGGATGTTGGAGGTGGATAGGTGCGGGTGGATAGATGGGTTGGATGAGTGGAAGTGGTGATAGGTGGAGACGATGGTGGTTACCCGGAGGTGGATAGGTGGGGTGGAGGTAGATAGGTGGGATGGACAGGTAAGATGGACAAGTAGGATGGATATGTAGGGTGCAGACAGAATGGTGGGGGTGGAGAAAGTAAGGAACAGAGGGAGATAAATGAAAGAGGGAGGAAAATACATGGAGGAGGAGGAGGAGAGAAATAAATGGAAGGGAGTCCAGATAGTTGTAATTAGAATGGCAGTTAGACGGGAGGAAGGAGAGGGAGGGATAGGAAGTGAAAGGAAGGGGGAGGTAAACAAAGAATGAGGATGGGGTTAAAGGAAGGAAGGAGAGGGAGGGATAGAAAGTGAGGGGAAGGGGGAGGTAAACAGAGGAAGAGGATGGCATTAAAGGGGGTCGGAAAAGAGATGGAAAGTCGAAAGAGCTGAACAGAAGCGAAACATACTGTATACTGAATGTAGTACAAAGGAAATCATACAACAAAACTACTGACCCATTCGAGGCCTTTTGTAGGAACGCAAGCAACGAATATCCTGCCCTTGTACGTATCATACATACATTATATATATATATATATATATATATATATATATATATATATATATATATATCACGAGAAAAGGCTAACTCCACCCACCAATCCCTCCAACCAAATTAGCATGTAGGAAGAGCCCTCAAATATTTAAAAACAAAAACGCATTGGGATTTTTTAAGATGAATGGAAATGCTCGTACATTGTACACTATCACATTTTGTAGGGGAGGTAAAGTCATGAAGTCAATATAAGGGGAGTGAAATGCAGCGTCGTGGTTGTATTCTCCGATCAGGATGGAGCGATAATATATAAGTCAGATTTCTGTATTATTCAGTCGTACACATGTTTAGCTGGGGGTACGGCAGCTAGGTAACCGTCCAGGCGACTTTTTGTCACTTCAGCACAGGAAGGTCTCCCCCTACGCTGAATGCAGTCATCCGAGGTAAGCATGAATAAAACGGTGTTCCGGATTTTAGACCTTAATGACGATTACTTATAAATGTTTCTAGTGCATCACAAGCGGGCAAACTGCTGATAACTCTGATAAAAATGAACTGAATTGCTTCACTGACTGCAGACGTTTGCCAATAATAATACAACCATTACTTTTAATTTACTCTGACCGGTGTGTTGTGAAGCATTTTCAGCTGCAATATTATTGTATCTTTAGAAAAAAATTGTATCCTTAGATTACAAGACGGAAGGAAAAGGAGGAGTGACAGGAGGGCAGAAATGAAAGTATAGCAAGAAATGGAGGGTGATTAAAGTTATAAGAAGCAAGCTCAAGGAAAGGACGGAATGACTGACAGACATAAAGAGGAGGAAGGAGGAGTGAGAGGGAGGATAGATGGAGGGTCCAGCCGTCCAGCTCAACTACTTTATTGACGGCCTCCGGGTTGAGTGTACACTAGCCACCGGATGCGACAGGTGGACGGGGATAGGTGGGGGAGAGGAGAGGAAGGGGGGGAGAGGAGAGGAAGGGGGGGAGAGGAGAGGAGAGGGGGGGAGGAGGAGAGGAAGGGGGAGGAGAAGACGAGGGGGGGAGGTGGAGAGGAAGGGGGGGAAAACGAGATGAGGAGGGAGGAGAGGAAAGGGGGAGGAGAGGAAGGGGGGAGGAGAGGAAGGGGGAGGAGAGGAAGGGGGGAAGGAAAGGAAGGGCGAGGAGGGGAGGAGGGAGAAGAGAGGGGAGAAGAAGGGGAAGGAAGGGAAGAGAGAGGAGGGGATGGGGGGAGGAGAGGCGAGGAGGAGGAGCACTTGATTGAAACGAAATAAAAATTGATCAAAAAGAAAAAGAAAAAAAGGAAAGGTGGAGGAAAAAAAGAGGGAAGGGCCGTAGATGCGGGGGAAGGAAGGGGAAGGAAGGAAAGGGATGGGGAAAGGAGGAGCTACAGGGACAACTGGCCGGAATGAAGTAAAGGGACGGAGGGAAGTGAAGGGACGGAGGGAAGTGAAGGGAAGGAGGGAAGTGACGGGAAGGAGGGAAGTGAAGGGAAGGGGATTGTGAAATAAGATGTGAATATGGAAGAGGACAAGAGAGGGAGGTAAAGGAGAGGGGATGGAGGACGTGGAAGAATGGGAAAGAATGAGGAAAAAAAAAAGAATGCAGACGAGGAGGAGGAAGAGAGGAAGGGGAACATAATGATGTAAGGACTGAGTAAGGTTGATGATTAATAAGCAGTGTGTGTGTGTGTGTGTGTGTGTGTGTGTGTGTGTGTGTGTGTGTGTGTGTGTGTGTGTGTGTGTGTGTGTGTGTGTGTGTGTGTGTGTGTGTGTGTGTGTGTGTGTGTGTGTGTGTGTGTGTGTGTGTGTGTGTGTGTGTGTGTGTGTGTGTGTGTGTGCGCGCGCGCGCGCGCAATGAGGTGCTAGCCACAAACCACACCACGGAGGGGGGTGTCAGTGATTATGGGAGGGGAGGGGAGGGGAGGGGAGGAAGGAATTGGGGAAGGAAGGATAGTGGTCGAGGAAGGGAAAGAATGGAGAAGGAAGGATGTGGGAGGGAGATGAGAAAGGGGGAGAGGGGAATGGTGTGGAAATGAACAGTTGGAATGACAAACTGTGGGTATGAGAGTGAGAGATGCAGAGAGGAATAAAAGGAGAGAGTGAGAGGGAAACAAAAGCGATGAGAAGGGGAGGGAAGAGAGGGGACAGGAGAGGGCAGAATGGGACAAGAGGGGAAAGGAAAGGAAAGGAAAGAATGAAAGGAAAGGCAAGGAAAGGCGATGGAAGAGTGAAGTTGTGGGGAGAGGCGGCAGAGGAAGGCACAGTAAGAAGAGGGAGAGAAGTGAGTGAGGCAGATGGAGGTAAGGGAGGGGAGAGGATTGAGTTTATAGAGGTGTGGATTAGAGTGGAGGGGAAGGGGGGGAGCAGAATAGACGTAGTGGGGGACAGTGGGATACGATTGTGTGTGTGTGTGTGTGTGTGTGTGTGTGTGTGTGTGTGTGTGTGTGTGTGTGTGTGTGTGTGTGTGTGTGTGTGTGTGTGTGTGTGTGTGTGTGTGTGTGTGTGTGTGTGTTCGCTTCCGGCATTCCTCATTCACTGCCCACCTGTCGTTCACCACCACATTCATTACCTGCCTCATACGTCACTACCTTATTCACCACTCATTCATCATTACCTTATTCACCGTTTTCTTACTCATCGCAATTTCATTCATCGCTTTTTAACTTGTCACTATACAATTTTAATCTATTTATTTATTTATTTTTTACTGATGTGCTGGTCGCTACGAAATTCATCACAGTCCAGGTAATCTCTGCTACATTCATCACTTTATTCATCACTACCTCATTCACTTCGACCTCACGTCATATCATTTCCTTCATCATCATTCATTACTATCTCATTCACCACCACCTCAATCATCATTACTCCATTCATCACTAACTCATTCATCACCAGCCTCATTCATCACCACCTCACATATAATCACCATAAAACTCATCACCACTTCATAAATACCACATTCATTACCATATGTCATTAGGACGTTCATCACCATCATCACCATTATTTTCCATCATCTCAGCCAGCCTTACCAGCTAATTCCCTCGCCATCATTACTCATCATTTCATCATCACCATTTCATCACCCTTTCCTCTCACTGGTTTATCACTGGCTGTCATATCCTCACCACTTCATCACACTCAGAGTTTCGTTACCTATCATCATCAAACCTCTCACCACCACATCTTCATGCTCATCACTTGAATACTTCAGGTCGTTACTCATCATCACACTCATCATCATTTTCCCATCTCTTCAAATACTCAATTATTTCATTAATCATCATCATTCATCACAACAACTTGCCATCTTCATCATACTCATTACACAACCGCATCAATTCATCATTCATCATCCCAACCTTCATCACTTCAGCCCCTCATATCCCCCTCCCTCCTAATCGTCATCCCCTCACCACCCCATCCACCTCTCTCACATTAAAATATTATTCCAATTTGCTGGCAGTTCACAGCAGGTCTAATTCAGTGACTGTTCTTTTGATGTGTTGCCTCATGCCGGTGCGAGTAGCGGTGAGGTGGGGATGAGGAGGGATGAGGTGAGGAGTGGGGTGAGAGGGGTGGAGTGAGAAGGAGTGGGGTAAGAGGGGGTTGGGTGAGAGGGACTGGGGTGAGAGGATGAGTTAAAACAATGAAGAAATGAGGAGGAGGAGGAGTAAAACTGAGATACGTGAGTCAGTAAAAGAAAGATGACAAAGCAGCTGAAAAGAAAAAAATAAAACTACAGGTGATGCAAGGATAACAATAAAAAAAGAGGCCAAGGTACGAGTTAAGTAATGAGCGTGAAGCAAGGGTGAGGATAGGAGGCGGGGGGGGGGAAGAAAAGGTGATAGGAGAACGAGGCCAGGGTGAAGGGAAGGGGGTGGAGGGGTAGGGAGAGGGTGAGGGTGGCTGAGAGGGGAAACTTGTCTAACATCTCGGTGGATTAGGGTGTAACCCATTTTAGGGTAGGGTTGCGTACCAGAGTCTTTGATTGCCTAAGGAGGGGTGGATATAAAGGTTAAACACACACACACACACACACACACACACACACACACACACACACACTTTATATGTAAGGGCTGGGTAGCGGTGGTGATGCCTTTGATCATTTTGAGGAGAGGAGAATCTCTCTCTCTCTCTCTCTCTCTCTCTCTCTCTCTCTCTCTCATTAATATTACGTCATTGTTTTCGTTCCAGGCCAGCCATTGACCGTCGCTATAAACAAAACACTCCATTCATAAATCCCACGCTCCTTCATTCACACAAAAGAACAGAGATGAATGAAGATCTAGGAGTACACACACACACACACACACACACACACACACACACACACACACACACACACACACACACACACACACACACACACACAGCACTACGAAGGAAAAAAAAAATATTCCGGATTCTTTCTCGCCTTTTAAACACGTCTCCCTCCCCCCCATCTTTTCAAAGGGCACTAAGAAAGACGCTCCGGGGGCCCCGTGTCTCCCTCTGGGGTGTATCTTGTAGGTGGGTGCTTGGAAGGAGGAGGATGTGTATTGTTTGGGGGAGAGTGGAAGAGGAGTGGTGGTGGTGGTGGTGGTGGTGGTGGTGGTGGTGGTGGAAGTTGTTGCTATTGTTGTTTGAAGCTGTTGTTATTTATGTTACTATTAATTTCTTATTTAATGTATTATTATTATTATTATTATTATTATTATTACTACATTATTATTATTGTTATTATTATTATTGTTATTATTATTATCATTATTGTTGTTGCTGTTAGCTTCATTACTGCTCCTGTTTCGTAAGTATTGTTATTAACATTGTTTTTGTCAATTTATCACGGTAAAATCGGCAGTAGACAAAATTATAGACAACTATAAGGCTTTCCTCATCATTACTATCCATTCACCATCAGCAATATAATTTACTCATGCTTTTTCTAAAACATAATAACTAGCATTCTCTCTCTCTCTCTCTCTCCCTTACCTCAGCCTCTCTCTGCCACTTTAGTGCTAGTGTTTCTCCGTGGTCACCTTGCTTACCTGGAATGAAAGAAATGTTGAATTATTACATATACAAAATAGTTTAGTGTCTACTACAACATTCTCTCTCTCTCTCTCTCTCTCTCTCTCTCTCTCTCTCTCTGACCAGAGTAGCAACAGGATGTTTATGTCTTCCTACCACACCTGTGTTTATAGTGCAGGTAAACAGCTGACTGGCCTACTGTGTGTGTGTGTGTGTGTGTGTGTGTGTGTGTGTGTGTGTGTGTGTGTGTGTGTGTGTGTGTGTGTGTGTGTGTGTGTATGTGAGAGAGAGAGAGAGAGAGAGAGAGAATTAGCTTCCACACGGTAGATAAGATAATGAGCCTCCGCAAGATTACAGGAGGAGAGAATGAATGAATGATGAATGAATGAATGAATGATGAATGAATGAATGAATGAATGAATGATGAATGAATGAATGAATGAATGAATGATGAATGAAGGAAGAAGGGCTGGAGATAAGGAAGGATGAAGTAAATGATGGAGGGATGAAGATGATGAGAAGAAGGAAAGGACGGTGAATAGAAAGGCAAGGAAGGAAGGAAGGATGGGAGTGACGGAGGAAGGATGAACAGATGGAAAGAAGGAGGGACTAAAAGGATGAATGGATGATTAATAGGAAGGACTGAAGGCAGGACGGAAAGAATGAAGGATGGAAGGATGTATGGTCGGCAGGTAAACAGGAACAGCGATAAGAAGAAAGAGCGTATGAGGGAGAAGAATAATGACAAGAAAGACGAAGGGAAAAGTAATTAAATTCAGAGACGAAGGGGAGGAGGAAGAGGAAAGGACTGAAGTGAAGAGAAGGAAATAAAGATGAAAACTAACAGGAGAAGGTGCGTGAAAGTAGAAGTTGAGGTAGTGAGGTGAAGAAGAACGGGAGACAGAGCGGTGAAGGTGTGGTAGAGGTGAAGAAGAGAGAAGGGAAAGGTAGAAATGAGATGAGCTAGAGAAATGGAGAGTACAAAAAATAAATAGGTGCATAAGAAAGGTGACAGACGTGATGAAGAGGAGAGACTGGAAAGGTAAATGAGGAGGTAGAAAAGTAATGTGTGGAGACAGAAGAGAGGAGTTAGAGAGGTGGGGAAGAGGTAAAGATTCTAAGAGAAATATTGAGACAGAGAAGACAGCAACTGAAAAGAGATGGAAAGGATAGGGGGTACAGAAAGGAAAAGAGAGACTTGAAAAAAAAAAAAAATATTGAATAGTGAAGAGGTAGAAGAGTGAAGAATGAAAGCAGAAGAGAGGAGGTCGGAAGGACGAAAATAAGGGAGAGACAGACAGAAAGGAAAGAAGGCTGAGATAAAAACAAATAAGGATGATGGAGAAAGATTGTAAATAGAAAAGAGGTAGACTGAGTAAGGAAAGAAAAGTAGAAGAGATCAGGGAGAGAAATGAATGAGAGAGAGGATATAAAATGAAGGGAAATGTTAAAAAGAGGAGAGAAGAAGAATGGCAGTAGAAGAGAGGAGGAGAAAAAGAGAGGCTGAGTAGAGGTAGACGTGTTCCCTAAATCAGAAAGTAGTTTTACCTTCCATTAGTGCAATAGAATGATGCTTCCGGTCTCTCTCTCTCTCTCTCTCTCTCTCTCTCTCTCTCTCTCCATATTTTATCCCCTATTCTCCTTTTCCCTCATGCACGCTTACCCAACCCTTCCATCACCTTCCCTTCTATAACTAAGTCTTCTCTACCCAGCTCTCCCTTATCACTTCTGCCCTACCCCTCTCTCCCCACCGTATCTCCCCTCCCCTTCTTTATCCCACAGCCTTCCCCTCCCCTCTTCTCCGCTCCCCTCCCCTCCCCCTTCGTCACTCTCAATCCTCCCCCTCCCCTCCCCTCCCTTCACTCATAGTCCTATTTGCACGCTCACCCCCACTCCCCCAACCCCCACCTCTCGCCCTCACTTTATATATACATTTTTTAAGCAGCTATAAATACTATGTACACGCACGCACGCGCACACACTTTTCCTCTCTCTCTCTCTCTCTCTCTCTCTCTCTTTCTCTCTCACTTTTTCAATACTTCCATTTCCTCTGATGTACCTGTTGCTAAGAGATACCTCTCTCCCCTCCTTCCCTCCCTCGCTCTCTCCCTTCCTGTAATGCTGCCTACCTTTTCTCCCGCCATCCCCCCCACCTCCCACGTTTCCCTCTCCCTCCCTTTGCCAGTCCAAGCCTCCCAATCCCCCCTCAATATTTTCCACTTTTTTTCCTAATTCAGAAATTCTCTTTTACTCGAGTTTTTCTGTCTTAACCAGTTTCCATGAATACCCCGGTTATTTTATTTAATTTTTTACTATATTCTGCCTGACATTATACGATTTTTACTAAGTTTAAGTGAGACCCCCCCCCCGAACTGAATGGGTTATGCAATTTACACCAACGGATTTACGATGAAGTTGAGTTTACTGTACTTTACTGATTTATATTATTTTATTCTTGCTGTCCCCCTAAGTTTTGGAGTGGTTTTTCAGACAAGAGGGGTTACACACAGTTTCCTTTACCTTCTTCCCTTGTGGACTCTCTTGCAAGCTGAAGATAAGAGTACGGCCGTAGCAAGATTTAATTACAATGAATGAAATCAATGGGGTTCTCTCTCCTTGCAATGGATCAATGGGGTTCTCTCTCTCCTTACAGTGGATCAATGGGGTTCTCTCTCCTTACAGTGGATCAATGGGATTCTCTCTCCTTACAGTGGATCAATGGGGTTCTCTCTCTCCTTATCCTAACATTACGAATAGGTAACCCATTAACTGTACCCTCCATTATACGCTTCACTGTTTCGGTTCCCTAATACTATTCGCCGATTCTTCTCCCTAATACTCTTTCGTCTTCAGTCACCCTACTACTCTTAAATTCTCCCCCCCCCAATACTCTTCCGTGCTCCTTCTTCCTCACTAATACTCTACAGTGCTCCTCCCTAATACTCCTTGGTGTTCTTCCCAGTACTACCAATTTTTCCTTCTCCCTAACACTCTCATGTCCTCCCTAATACTCCCTAATACTCTTAAATGCACTTTCTCTAATATTCTTAAGTTCTCCTTTCCCCTAATACTTTTCAGTGCCTCTTACGTTAAGCTTGTCAAAAGAAATCTTCACTGATCCTCCCTTATAGTCCCTCCCCTTCACTCTCTTCACCCTCATACGCCCTGTACTCCTTACTCATAGCCTCCCTAATACCCTGAAGTGCTCCTTACCTTAAACTCATCACACGAAAGCTTTCCTGATCCCCACCTTAATGTTCCGTACCTTACCTAACCTTACCTTCCACCCACCCAGGCCTCCCCATATCGCCCCAGTACGCAAATAACCAGACTGCCTACCTCCTTACCCTCTTCCCTCCCTCCCTCGTCTACCCTTCCCCTCCCTCCCTCCCTCCCTTAACCAAACCTCCCTGTGTCTACTATGTCTTCTTAGCCAAACCTTGCTACCTATCCTTCCCTCGTATAGAACTCAATCTTCCTTTTCCCCCCTTCCTCCCCCCTTCTCCCACCAACCCTATACCACAACTCTCTTCTCCCTTCTCCCCCCTAACTCTCTCTCCCGTTTCCCCTCACCTTTACTATATCCTTCCTTCTCTCTCACTCTCTCTCTTCCTCCCCCTACTCTTTTCTCCCTTCCCTTTCACACACTCCTTTCATCCTACTCTACCCGCTCCCTCTGCTTTCTTCTTCCTTCCCTTCATTTTCTCTTTTTCTCCCTTCCCCTACTCTTCTCTGCCCTCTCTCACTCCCCAATTTCTCCTCCTATCCTCTCTTCTCTCTCCTCTCCCACTCCCCCGTTTCTCCTCCTGTCCTCTCTTCCATTCTCCTCCAACTCACTACCCACCCAAACTCTGTCTCCCCTTCTCCCACTTTCTCCCCTTTCTCTAATAGTTTTCTTTCCTTTTTCCCTCCCTCACACCTTACTCTCCCCTCCCCTCCTGTCGCTCTTCCTCCCTTTCTCCCTCTCCCTGCCCTCTTCTCCCTTATTCCCTCTCTCCCCATCTTCCCCCCCCCCGCACTCCCTCCTCCCTTCTGCCTGTCTTACTTACCCGTCTCTTCCTGTCTAGTATTTCTCCTTCCCCAAGCCTCCTCTACCCTTCCCTTTTACCCAACTTAGCTTAGATGTCTAGTATTTCTTCTTACCTAAGTCAACCCTACTCTCCCATCTTTCTCTCTCTCACCAGTCTCTCCTTCCTTCTTTGAGAGAGAGAGAGAGAGAGAGAGAGAGAGAGAGAGAGAGAGAGAGAGAGAGAGAGAGAGAGACGAAATATGAGTGTGTTGTACATATTCATCCAGTAAGACCTCCCCTTTCATAGACGTGTTTACGACATGTGTAGCTTTCCCTCTTCTCCCTCCCTCTCACCCTCTCCCTTCCTTTATCCTTTTTTTCTCTCTTTCCATCTCTTCTCCCTCTCCCTTCCTTTATCCTTTTTTCTCTCTCTTTCCATCTCTCTTTTTTCCTCTCTTCTCTCCAATCTCTTCCCGGTACTCTTTCTCTGTCCCTTACTTTTTTTTTTTCTAACTTTCTCACTCCCTGCCCCTTTTTTTTCCTTCTTGTGTGTTCCCAGTCTCTCTCTCTCTAATTCCTCCCTTCTTCTTCTCCATCGTCTTCTAAGTCTTCTTCTTTTTCTTCTTCGATTCTGCTCATCCTTTTTCCTAACTTCCTCTCTCTTTTTCTTCCTCTGTCCTGTTTTCCTCCTCTTTCTTTATCCTTCCCGTCTCTCCTTCGCCCCTTCCATTATTTTCTTTAATACTTCTTCCTTGAGGCTCCTTCATCCTTGCAATTCTCTTTTTTTTTTTCCCTTTTCCATCTTCCCATAATCTTTCCCCTCCTTTATCCATTTATCTATCTTTCTTCTCCTTTTTCCATGATGTATTAACTAAGAAAGATTAAAACTAAGGAATAGAAAGGTAAAAGTGCGCGAGAGAGAGAGAGAGAGAGAGAGAGAGAGAGAGAAATTATATTACCTAGAACTAATATCATGTCAGGCTAATGTTTGCGTGCATGGAGGTGTGCGTGCGTGCGTGCGTGCGTGAGCGTTGGTGAGGGGAGGGCAACTAGTGTTATTATATTAATGGTTTGCCCCCCTGCTACCCATCCACCCCATCTCTCTCTCTCTCTCTCTCTCTCTCTCTCTCTCTCTTTCTGTAAGGATAAGCGATGGATACCAAAAGGAGAGAGAGAGAGAGAGAGAGAGAGAGAAAGCTGGGGGGTGTGCGAAGAAGACGAGAGGAAGAAGGCGAAATGGGGAAGGGAGTGGTGTGAGAGGGAGGCAAGAGGAAAGGGGAATGGTGAGAGGGAAGTGATGAAGGGGGTGGTGAAAGGAGGAGTAGTGAGAGGAGAGTGTGTGTGTGTGTGTGTGTGTGTGTGTGTGTGTGTGTGTGTGTGTGTGTGTGTGTGTGTGTGTGTGTGTGTGTGTGTGTGTGTGTGTGTGTGTGTGTGTGTGTGTGTGTGTGTGTGTGTGTGTGTGTGTGTGTGTGTGTGTGTGTGTGTGTGTGTGTGTGTGTGTGTGTGTGTGTGTGTGTGTGTGTGATCTGAAAAATGAAAAGAAGTCAAGAAGGATGGGAGGGGGTGTGAGGAGGCGGGAAAGCGAGAAGGAGAGGTAGAAGAGGGGGTAAGGAAGGAACGGGAGAGACTGTGATTGGGAGGGGAGAGAGGGGAAGATGAGAGGGTAGGGGAGATAAGGGGAGAGAAATGTGAATGAAATGGGAAGGAGGAAGTGTGAGTGAGAGGGACGGGTGGTAGAGTGAGAGGGAGGGGAGAAAAGGAGAGTGAGGGAAGTAAGGGAGAAGAAGGGGAGAAAGGGAGAGGGAGAGGAGAAAGGGAGAGGGAGAGGAGAAAGGGAGAGGGAGAGGAGAAAGAAGGGAGAGGGAGAGGAGAAAGAAAGGAGGGGCGACAGAAAGAGGGAGGGGAGAAATGGAGAGGGGAGAAATGGAGAGGGAAGGTGGAGAGGGGATGGAGTGAGGATGGAATATCAGTATGTGTCCATGTCCCTGAAAGAGAGGGGCGTGGCGAGGTCACTTTGCCCAATATTACTTGATTCCCACTCCACAGATGAGAGGGGTGGGTGCGGGCAGGCGAGTGGGGGTCAGTGAGAGGGTGAAGGGATATAAGGGAGCGTGAATAAATGTATGGAAAATTGGAGAGAGGGTGTAGGGGAGTGGGAATGAGTGTGTGAATGATGTCGAGGTAGTAGATGGGTGGATATGGTGAGAGTAGATGAGAGGGAGTGACTCAGTGAGTGTGTAGGTGAGAGTGAGTGTGTGTGTGTAGCTGAGTGAGTGAGTGAATGAGTGTGAGAGTGAGCAAGTGTGGGTGAGAGGGAGTGAGTAAGTGTGGGTGAGAGGGAGTGAGTAAGTGTGGGTGAGAGGGAGGGAGTGAGTGTGGGTATGGGTGAGTGGCTGTGAGTGAGACTGGTTGAAAAAGAGGACTGAGTTACCTCAGAGCTCATCATCCATCCAGTTTTGTTTCCTCTATGCCTTATAAAACTCTTCCCCTTTAATTCATCCTCTCTAACCACACACTCGCTCCCCTCAAAGCCCCTTCGTCCATAACCTCGTTCCCTTCACTTGCCCCTTCACTCGTCCCCTCCACTCTCCCCCTTTACTCGTACCCTCATTCGCCCCCTTACTCGTTCCTTTACTCGCTTCCATTACTCGTCATCCTCAAAGTCTCACCCCTCCAGGCGCCTCACCAGATATGACTCCCAGTTCACAAAATTGTGCTGAATAAAATCGTCTGGAGTCGGCCGGAAATAAAGTACATCATTACTAGTGTCTTCATCGCAGCAAAAGCCTTAGTGAGATTATTTTTAAAGCTTCACTTATCCTCTTTAATTCTCTCCTTTCAAAGCCGTTCGTTAATTCCTCTCTCCATATAACCTCCCCTTAGACACAGCACCCTAATCGTCCCTTCTTCCCTCTTGCTACGATGACATACTGCATTCATACTACCACCAGACGATTTTATTCAGCTTGGGTAACACTATTCAAGATGGAGGGGTTAGCGCTGCCTTCACTGCCCTCTATAAACCAGACGACACCCCTAGGAAAGGCGAATTGTTTTTAGGTAATAAGAGTAATTTTGTCCAGGGGTAAAAAGTGGTTAATTGGCTTCCCTTCTTGACTCTCCCTTAACCCCTACGAAGGCAGGCTCACTGAGGTATTTAATTCTGACTGCCGAGGGACGATTTTCTTCCCCTGTCTCTAAATGGGTCAATCCATCCTTGTATCATTTCAGCCTCTTCAATCCCGTGACGTGTTTTGCATTTTATTTTGGCTGCCACCAGACTTTTATTCTCTCTCTCTCTCTCTCTCTCTCTCTCTCTCTCTCTCTCTCAGCATAAGCAGTGTATCCTAAAGCTGAATAAAATCGTCCGGTGCTGTAATCATCTTACTCTAACTTGGCCTAAAACAGACACCTCCTCGTCATCACTGGGGAGCTGTATGAATATATTAACACTACATTAAGATGCTAGTCACGAAGAGGTGCTATGGAAAGGACGCAGAGTCGTAATACTGCTTTTTTCTGCCACTGAGCCATGTGAAATAAGCTGCAAAATGACGAAAACGTAGGCCAAGTTAAGGTGAAAGAACTATACAAGAATAAACTAGCACGTTATCGGGTGGAAGGGGTGTCTCTCAAACTGCCCCCCTCTCCCCCCCCCCCGCAAAAGTCATCCCCCCCACCGTCCCATCCTCCTAATCACCTCTTAAAATCTATCCGCTTTAACCCATCCACCCCAAACTCGTCCCCTTCAATGTTCTCTCTCTCTCTCTCTCTCTCTCTCTCTCTCTCAAACGCGTCAAAACCAACCCAAAGTGAACATCGACGTGAAATAATACGAAAAACCAATCAGTGATACTGTACTATACCTAAATGCTTGTCCTGGGTATTGGGTAAGATCGTTTGTAGTTAGTTCCCCAATACCAACTCTGCTGATACGTGGCGGTCAGTACGTATCCGCCCTTCGATGCCAGTACACCAGCGATTGGTATTCTGAGTGAAGGGTTGAGGGGGGACTGGTTAAGAAAAAAAAGAAAATATTAGTTGTATTCACAGTCTCTCTCTCTCTCTCTCTCTCTCTCTCTCTCTCTCTCTCTCTCCGTCGCTATTCATCCCTCTCCTCTGAGACATTT
>NC_137046.1:34188630-34191130 GCF_032717465.1 Coenobita brevimanus
ATGAGGGTGATGAAGGATGATGAAAAGTGCCTTCATAACGGTAATCCCTCCCATATACCCCTCCCCCCTTTCCTTCAATGTTTCCTTCCTTCCTTCCCTTCTCTTTCTTCTTACCTTCTCCCCTTTGGCGCTATTTTATCTTTCCATCCTTCCTTCCTTTCTCTCTTCCGCTATTTGTTTCTCGCTACATTTTTATTTCACTGCTTCCTTTCTTCCTTGGTTCATGTTCTCTTTCTTTCCTTCCTGTCTTCCTTGTCTCCCTCTCTTCCTTCTCTCCTTCCTCCTTTTTAATTCATCATGTCTGCGTGTTCACGTCTTCTTTACTTCCTTCCTCTTTTCTTTTCCTTTTCCATGATTTTCTTCTTTTAATCATTTATCCTTCCTTATTTTTATTTGTTTCCTGTTTTACTCGTAGTCTGTAAGCTCTGTACTTTAGAATTTCTCTCTCTCTCTCTCTCTCTCTCTCTCTCTCTCTCTCTCTCTCTCTCCGTCGTTTCACTACCTACCTGCTCATTTGGAGGGAAACGGAGGGGAAAGACGCCAATGGGAGGGGAAATGAAGGGAGAGGAGGGAAGAGGAGGAAAAGAAGAAAAATGGAGAGAATGTTGGGTGAAAAAAGAAGAGGACGGAGGAAAAGAAAGATAAGCAAGGAGGGAAGAAGGATGAAATGGATAAAGGAGAGGCAAAGGACGAAGGAGGGACTAAAAGGTGGAGGGAAAACAAGGAAGGAGAGGAAGGGGGCGGGGGAGAAAAGAGGAAGAGGAGAAAATAGGAGGGACAGAAATGAGTAAGAATGGACAGGAGTGAAGTGAGAGAAGAGAATGGAGGAAAGGGGTGACAAAGAAGAATGGAAATGAAGAAGGGAGACGAAGCAGGAAAGGCGAGTTGGTAAGGATGGAGAGGGATTTAAAGGGAAGGAATAAAGAGGGAGGAAATAATTTAAGAGAAATGTGATGGCAAAACACAGACACACACACACAGACACACACACACACACACACACACACACATATGCAAAGTAAGCACGAACATTTTCAATTCCAGATACAGAAAGAAGCATATGTAAAAAGACACACACACACGGCAACGATAACATACACTGGCATAAAAAGGCAGGCACACGCACACCACAACAACAACAACAACAACAACAACAACAACAACAACAACAACCACAAACACATGCAAGTACAGTTCAGCACGCATCCCCCTCCTCCCCCCTCCCCCTTGCTCCCCCCTCCCCCCTCATTACATTGGGGCACTCGGTCATATAATTGGTCAAAGAAAGGGGGGGGAGGGAATCGGGGGGGGGAGGGACCGGGAGGGGGGAAGAGGAGCCTGGGTAGGAAGGAGGGACAGGGAGGGGGAAAGGGGAGCCTGGGTAGGAAGGAGAGGCAGGGTGAGGGAGGGGGGAGGCAAGGGGAGGGAAGAGGGAGATGGGAAGGGTGTGAGGTGGGGGACGAGAGGGGAAGAGGTGTGGGGGGGGGATGAGAAAAGGAATGGAAAATAAAAAAAGGGAACGGGAGTGGGGAGAGGGAGTAATGTAGGGACGGGAAAGGAAGGTTAGAAAAGGAGGAATGAAGGGCAGTAATGGAAGGCAGTGGAGGAAAGGAGAGAGAGAGAGAGAGAGAGAGAGAGAGAGTGAGGTAATTATTTAAGAACAGCTCCCAATTTAACACATAATAACACATAATAATCTAAATGCCAACATGAACTGCCATAAAGGGAACGCCGATGAGGAAAGTGATGTAGCCTTGTTGGGTAAAAATAATGAGCACTTTAAATAATGGTGATAGATAGAACGGGTAATGGGGTGGATAGGGAGACGAAGAAACAGAGGAGGAAGAAAAGAAAGGAAGAAAAGAAGAAGAACAGGAAGAACAAGAACCACACACACACACACACACACACACACACACACACACACACAAAGCGCCAACTACCCACTCAGAATAAGGTGAGGAAAAATGTTGACCCCCGAGTGACATAAATCCCGCGAGTTTAATGATGTTGACGTTGCGCAGGACGAGAAGGGATTTATCTCTCTGCCGTAAATCGCCACAAGGATGGGGTGAATGGGGGAAGGGAGAGGGAGAAATGGGGGGTGGGAATGGGATAGAGAAAAGGCGCAGTGAATGGGAATGGGATATGAAAAATAATGGGGGAATGAAGCCAAAGATATGGGAGTGGAGGTGGGTAATTAACATATGTGAGATATGGGACACAGCACAAGGATGGGGAAAAATGGGGAAAGGAAGCCACAGAATGGGCACGGAATGGGATACAAAGACAGACAAACAACATGTGGGAATGTGGGTGAAGTTAGACCAAGAAATGGGGATGGAATGGGATAGAGAAACGACCACGAGGATGACAGGATGGTTAGGAAATGGGGTAAGGAAATCAAAGACCTGGGAATGAGGCGGGATAGCTAATGGGGGCAAGGATGGGGGGGAACGGGTGACATGGAGAAAAGGAGATAAAGAAATAGGGATGAAAT
>NC_137046.1:34196130-34198630 GCF_032717465.1 Coenobita brevimanus
TCGCCCTCGCCTCCACTCCGCTCCTCACCTCCCTTCTTCTTACGCCTGCAGCTAGTTTCCTAAGTCGATTATCCCTATTCCACCCCATTCTTGACGGCGACACTCCCAACCTTTGCCATTATGGGGGATGATGCATGGGGAGGTCTGGGGTGGTCATGGAGTGCTGATGGAGTGTTCATGGGTGCTTTCATGGGGTGTTTATCGAGTGTTCATAGGGTATTCATGGCCGTGTTTATGGGGTATTTGTGGGGATGTTCATGTTGGTCTTCATGGTGTTTTTATGGGGGTGTTCATGGGATGTTTATGGGGTGTTCATGGGATGTTCATCGGCTGTTTATGGGGTGTTCGTAGAATGTTTATGGGGGTGTTCGTGGAATGTTTATGGGGGTGTTCGTGGAATGTTTATAGGGGGTATTAGTGGGATGCTTATGGGGTGTTCATGGGATGTTTATGGAGTGTTCATGGGATCTTTATGGAGTGTTCATGGGGTGTTCGTGGGATGTTTATGGGTGTTCACGGGATGTTTATGAGGTGTTCATATGTTTAAGAAGTGTTCATAGGTATATTCACGGGTGTACAAGGGTTCCTCAGATGTCGATAGTTTATATTCATTTTACTTTGACCTGCCTAAAACTGCCCTCTTTCCACCTTGACTACTGAGTTGTAACAAAAGATTAACACTAGAATATGGTACTAGTCACGAAGAAGTGCAGTGGGAAGCATGTCCAGCCATAGCATTGTCTTTTCTGCCACTGAGCCACTCGAAATGAGTTGCAAACAGACGACAATCTGGGTCATGTTAAACGGCTGCATGCAGATGTGAGTGTATATGCATCACTATATTTATGCAGCATTTTGGGGGTATAGGGACGTGACTGCTTGACTAAAAAGTAATGTTTACATAACTTAAGCTTATTCTTGTTTTTTTGGTGACACTAAGCTTACAGGAGATTTTTTGGTGTGAGTTTGTTAGTGGAGGCTATTCCTAGCCCCTCCTGATACGAAATTTTATCTTAAAGCAAAGAAAATCGTGTGGAAATAGCAAGAAAGAAATATAAAGTCATTTGATTATTGGGGTTAAGCGTTTCTTTCTGTCTGTCTGTCTGTCTGTCTGTCTCTCTCTCTCTCTCTCTCTCTCTCTCTCTCTCTCTCTCATTCTGGTTCATTCACTTATACATCTGCTCAAACTTTATGTAGTCTCACGGTTACATAGCATTACCATTCATTCTCTCTCAACCCGACCCACCGAATATCCATAGTCTCTCTCTCTCTCTATCTGGTTACAGAACATTACGAAATACTACGTTTAGTTTTACCTTTCTCTTCTATCTACCTGTTTTTTTTTTTTTCTTTTTTTTTGTTCCGTAGATTTTGAATTAAGCAACGACTTCTGAGGCAAAGAATCCTCCTTGTATTATCAGTCTGTTCCTTTATCTCCCTCCCCTTCCCCCCCCCCTTCTCTTTCTCTCTCACCTGCCCAATATTTATGCACACAGCTACCAGTCCTTCAGCGGAGCCTATGACTGTAAACGGCTTATTGTAAATGTAAATGAGTTTGGGAAAGGGGGCAAAGGGGTCGCCGCTCCCCCTCACCCCGGAAGAAGAAGAATGGGAGGAAACGGAGAGATGGAGGAAAGGATAAGGAAGATGGAAGGAGAAAGAAAACAGGGGAAAGATAGGAAAATGTGGAAGAGGAAAAGGGAGGAACTCGAGAGACGGAGTATGAGAGAGAGAGAGAGAGAGAGAGAGAGAGAGAGAGATTACGTAATGGCTGGACCAGTTTAAGAAAAAAAGGGGAGAGTAACATCGCAAAGAAAAAATTAGCAACATCCAAATAAGAGGCAGATCACGAGTTACTTTCATGCCGGCAAAAAACTTATATATTTTTCAAGCGAGGGTGAAAGACGGGAACGAAAAATGTACAGAAAAATAAATACCCCTGGTATAAATTTAGGGTTAAGTGGCAGAAGGGGTACAAAATCACAAGCTAATAAATGCAACAACCAGTCTACATACTACTATTATATACTAGTGCATGGCTAAAGAAAAATTTGCGGGACTAACTAGTAGCCTTCCCATCATAAAATGTTTCCAAATACCATTATCTTTGTCTCCATACAGTTACTGTGCCCACAATGATCAATTCTGATCAAAAAGCCGAAAAAATTATTATCGCATATATTTGCATGTCGCGATCCGACAATTTAGCGCCGCTGCGTTGCGCGAGATCGCCAAAATTTTTGTTAGGTATTTTTCTGACACTCTTGAACTAACCTCGACCCAAAGCCAGGAGAATTGTGTCGATATCTTTAATCGTTTTCATGAAAGAAACAAACGCACAGACACAAACAGACATGTACACAGCTTGACTATTATTTTGATTTTAAATAAATATAACAGCCAGTTACTTTTTTTTTTTTTTTAAGATAGTAAGAGGGATACAGAAATATCTATAAAAATAGCTACATAAATAACAAGATCATCCATTTGTATGAGTGAA
>NC_137046.1:34203630-34246130 GCF_032717465.1 Coenobita brevimanus
GAGGAGGAGGAGGAGGAGGAAGAAGAATGATGATGATGATGATGATGATGATAATGAGAGAGAGAGAGAGAGAGAGAGAGAGAGAGAGAGAGAGAGAGAGAGAGAAGCACTGGAGGAGGAGGAAAGGAGGAAAAGTGGAGAGGAAGGGGGAGGGAAGGGAGGAAAAAAAAAATTAATAACCATACGAGTAAAGCATGAAGAAAAGGGAAAATTACCGTAAGGGAAATTATGATAGAAAAAGAAGAGGGAATATGGAAGAAAGAGTAAGAAAGAAGGAAAAAGAGGGAAAATGGGTAAGCGGTGACAGGGTATGAGAAGGGGAGAATGCATAACTAGGAAGTGATGAAAACAAAGATGGGGAAAGAATTTGAGAGGGAAGAATGGGTGGGAAGGTCGGGAAATGAGAGGGAAAAGAGTGAAGAAGAGTGAGTGGTTACAGAAGTTGAAAAGAGAGGGAAAAACAAAGAGTAAGATAATGCGAGACGGGAGAAGGAAAAAGGACTGAGAGGGGAAGCAGGTGAAGGGTGAGTGGGGAAAAAGGACTGAGAGGGGAAGCAGGTGAAGGGTGAGTGGGGAAAAAGGACTGAGAGGGGAAGAAGGTGAAGGGTGATTGGGGAGCAGGAGAGACAAGGGGAAGGGTAGGCAGGAAAGCAGTGGGTGTGGAGGAGGAGGGAGAAAGCAGTGACCATAGGTAGGCAAGGAGGAAGGTAGGAATGAGGATGAGCGGGTGGGAAGGAGGGGAGAGAAATGGAAGTATGGAGAGGGAGTATTAAATGGGAAGAGGGGGAGTGAAAGGGAGAACTAAGAGTGGGACGGAAAAGAGGGTAGGAGTGAGCACGAGGGGGTGGAGATGAAGCTAGCAGAGGGGTATAGGGAGGAGAGGTATGAGATTGGAGTGGGAGGAGAGGAGAGGAGGGGGCGGCAGAGGGGGGGAAAGGGGGGAGGGAGAGGTTAGATGGGGATGAGGAGTGAGAGAGGAGGAGGAGTGAGAAGGGAGGGAGGAGTGAGAGGGGTAGGAGAAGAGAAAAGGGAAGGAGGATAGAAAGGGGAGGGAGGAGTGAGAAAGGAGAGAGGAGTGACAAGGTAGAGGGAAGTGAGAGGGGAGGGGGAGGGAGGAATGAGAGGGGAGGGGGAGGGGGAAGAGAAAAGAGGGGGGGAGTGAGAGGGAAGAGGGGAGGGGAGAGGGAAGTGAGGGGAGGGGAGTGGAGGGTAGCATGGGTGGTGAGTAATTAGACGAGAGAGTACACGAACTTAAAAAAAAAAAAAAAAAAGGCAAGATAACAGGCATTTATTATGGAAAGGGCCAAACTCGTGGCTACATTTTCTCTCTCTCTCTCTCTCTCTCTCCCCCATACCCACAACACGCAAGCACTCCATCACCCACACATACACACACACACACACACACACACACACACACACACACACATACACTACATGTTATCTCACCCTTATCCTAATATGCACGCAATCACCTCATCACCCCCTCCTTTCCTACCTTAACACACACACACACACACAAACCACCCTCGTACCCCTACACACAACCACCACGACGACGAACGCAAACCCCCCCGACAATAACAGTGAAAGTTGGCGTTCACTCCCAGATATTAAGAGCGGCCGCCTTCTCTCGCATTTAGACTCTGAAAATGTGGCAGGAATTGGACGCGGCTGGACTGCTCGTATATACCTCTGGGGGTGGGGGGTGGGGAAGGCTGGAGAGGAGGAGGAGGGGTGGGGAAGGCCGGAGAGGAGGAGGAGGGGTGGGGGATGTAATAGGTCTGTAGGCTGTCGGTCCATCTCTGGGGAATGGGGAAGGAATGGGAAAAGGGAGAGGAAGTGAAAAAAGTAAATGAAAAGAGAAAGGGCAGAGAGAGAGAGAGAGAGAGAGAATTAAGGGAATGGGCGAGGGAAAAATTGTAACAAGTCTACCTGCTGCTGGTTCATCTCTGAGGAATGGAGATGGAAATTGAATGGGTAGAGGAGAGGGGAAAAAAAAGGGCATGGGAATAAGGGAATTAGGGAGAAAACAAAGGGGAAGGGGAGACGGGAGAGAAGAAATGTGAGAGTATGGGAAGAGGAAATGCTTATTGCCCGTTCATATCTAGCAATGGAAAACGGAAAGGGAATGGGAAGATGAAAGGGAGAGGG
The DNA here is from genome assembly GCF_032717465.1 of Coenobita brevimanus. NCBI lineage: Eukaryota > Metazoa > Arthropoda > Malacostraca > Decapoda > Coenobitidae > Coenobita > Coenobita brevimanus. The sequence continues at coordinate 34,205,785 of NC_137046.1, forward strand.
AAAGAAAGGAATGGGAAACTCAAGGCATTACATAAAGGGAGGAAGAAGAAAAGTTAGTCTTGGAAGTGGGGATGGGATGGGAAAATGATGGAATGGGGAGAGGAAATAGGAAAGGTAGGGAGATGAGAGGGCAGGGGAGGGAAAGACAGAAGGGGAAGAAGGTGAGAGAGGGAGAGGCAGAGGCAGAGAGGGAGAGAAAGGGAGTGAGAGGGGGAGAGAGGGAGGAAAAGTTAGGGGTATGAGAAGCATGGTATGGAGGGAGAAAAATTGTGATACGCATATCTCTTGCTGTTCTCCCTCCGAAAGTGGGAATGTAATGGGATGAGAGAGAGAGAGAGAGAGAGAGAGAGAGAGAGAGAGAGAGAGAGAGAGAGAGAGAGAGACTAACAGATTTGTCTATTCAGTCTCTCTCTCTCTCTCTCTCCAGGGAATGGGACGGAATAGGAAGGAATGGGAAAATGGAAAGGGAGGAACGAAAAGGGGAATGGGAAAGGAAGGGGAGGGATGAGATGAGAGGGAGGAGAAAGGATAGGAAAGGGAAAATTCGAGGTATGATACAGAGAGAGAGAGGGAAAGTGATGGTAATAGGTCTGCCTGTTGGTAAATAATAAGGAAGGGAATGGGTTGGAATTGGATTGGATGGGATGGGATGGGATGGGATGGGAGCGGGAAAAGTTAAGGTATGATGTGCAAGGGGAGGAAAAAACCATGCAATAGGTATGTCTGCTGTCGACCCGTCTCCCAGGGGCGGGATGGAATGGGGAGGGGAGGGGAGGGGAGGGCGGAAATTCAGTGGGAGGGATACAAAGAGGAAAAAAACAAAACAGTGAACCTTTTGTGTAGATCTGCTTGTGCGTCCACTGAGGGGGGGTGGGAAAGAAAGGAATGGGAGGGAAGGAAGGAAGGAAGGATTGGAGATGGAAGGGGAAGAGGAGGGGAATAAGAGAGAGAAATGGTATATCAAGGGGAAAATGGACGAAAAGGTGAGAGGAGGACAAGCAAAAACAAGAGGGGAATGGGAGGGGGAAGTAGTCAGGAGTGAGATAAAGGCAGAATGTGGAGGGACTGTGAAAAGAAAGATTATAATACGAGAAAGTATGATGTTGGCCCATCTCAGGTGAAGGAAGGGAATGGAGAGTGGGAGAGGAAAGGAATGGAGAGAAGGATAGGAAGGGAATGGTGAAAAGGAGAGGAAGGGGACTGGAGGAAGGAAAAAGAAAAGACTTGAGGAAGGACGAGATGGAAGGGGAGGAAAATGCTTGTGGAAAATATTGTACTAGGCTCACTGATAATCTGCCTCAGGACTGAAAATGGAAAGTGAAGGGAGAGGGAAAAAGAAGCGAATGGATAGGAATGGAGAGAGGAGAGGAGGGAAAAGGAGAGCAGACAAAAGAAGAAAAGAATGGCTGAGATGGGATTGAGAAAAAAAGATGAAGGGAAGGAAAGCAAGGAATGTTGAATGAAACGAGAGGGACAGAGGAAATGGGAAGGCAAGAGATGTGAAGGGAAGGAGAGGGATGGGAAAGGAAGGGAACAGACAGGGAGGGGAAAGGGAAGGATAGTAAGGGTAAGGAAAAGGAAAAATCAAGGTACTCGTATGATATGCAGGGAGAGGGGAAAAGACCGTAACAGGCTTGATGTTGGTTAGTCTCTGGAGAGGCAGTGGATAGGAGGGGAGGAGAGGGAGAGGAAAGGAGAGGGAAAAGGGGTGGGAAAGGGAAGGGAGGGGTAGTGCGGGGAAGGGAGGGGTAGTGTGGGGAAGGGAAGGGAAGGATGACGAAGGGAAGAGAGGGGAGGTGAACGGTAGGGGAAGGAGAACAGTCCTTTCAGTCCTTTCGCGGCTGTTTGTTCAAGGAAAGGCAACAATTAACAAAACTGAGTTAAACAAGGACAGTAATGCAGGAGGGAGAAGAGAAAGAAGGGAAGATGTTATGGGAAATATAGTGGGAGGGGAAAACGGGAATGGTAATGGAGAAAGAGGAGTGGAGAGGACAGTAGGAGGAAGAGTGGAGAGGGAGAGGAGTTTAGAGGAGAGGAGAGGAGAGTAAAGGTAAGGTAAGAGAGGGCAAGGAAAGAAGAGAAAGACCAAGAAAATAGAAGGGAAAAACTGATACACAATAGGTCTGGTGCTGGCTCATCTGGAGGGAGGAGGGGGGGGGAATGGAATGCAAGGGGAAAGAAGGCGACGTGATTAGAGGAAGGGAGAGAGAAGCGAGGAAGAAAAGAAGAGGGAAATTTTGTGATACGTCCAATGTCAAGATGGGACGGGGTGGAGAGGGGACTGGAACGGAAAGGAGGAAAAATGGAATGAAAAAGGCTATACAAATGGAAGGAAAGGAAAGCGAAAGAAAAGGAAAGAATGTCGTAAGGAAAAACAGGTTGGGTACTGAAAGTCTGGACAGGTAAGGTAAATAAAGGAAAGAAAAACCAAGAGGAATAAAAACAAGACAAGGTATGACTATGGAGGAAAAGGAAAGGGAAATGGAAAGGAAAATTGCTAGTAGATTAAAGAAATGCTGAATGAAAAAGGTTAAGAAAAAAAAGGATGAGATGGGGAGGGAGATTCACCCAGGGGAGGGACAGGAGGGAAGGAGAGATGGGAGAGGGTAGGGAAGGAAAAAAGAAAGTGATGACGTAAAAGTGTTAAGGAAACTGAAAAAGAGGCGAGGTGAGATGGGCAGAACAATGAGATGATGAGGAAGGAGGAGGAAAGATCAAGCAGGAAAAGGATGGGACAAGGAGGAGATGAGGAAGAGCAGGAAGAAGGGAGAAATATATGGGGTGGCAGGGGAAAGGAAGGAGGGTGGAGAGAAAACTGAAAAGGAGGCAGAGGAGGAGGAGGAGGAGGAGGAGGAGGAGGAGGCAATACGAGGGGAGAGAAAAGGACTGGGGAAATTAAAAAAAAAAAGAAAAAAAGGGAAAAGTACGAGGAATGGAGTAAAAGAAGAGTAGTAGAAAGGACGGGAAGGACTGAGCAAGAGCAAAGGAAAATAAGAGGAAAGGTGTGAAAGGTAAAAGGAAGGTAAGAAGTGGCAGAAAAAAGAGGGGGTCGAATGATGGGAGGGTAAGGTGAAGTGGGAGAGGGGAGGAAGTAACAGGGAGGGGAAAAGGAGGGGAGGGAACGTAGAAATAGGCTAAAGGATGGAAGAAGGGGATGAAAAGAGGGGAACAGTACAGGTAAAGGGAAGTGGACAGGAAGGCGACGGGGGAAAGTGGGGTGGGGAAAGCAAACGATGGGAAGGAGTGGGTCGGAAAGAGAGAGGGGAAGGAGAGCGAGAGGTAGATAGGAAGAGGGGGGAAGTAGAGGGGTGGAAGAGGTAGGTGGGACGAAGGGAAGGTAGACAGGACGAAGGGAAGGTAGACAGGACGAAAGGGGAGGCAGATAGAGGGAGGGAAGGGAGGAGGGGACGGAGGAAGGTAGAGGGAAGGGAGGGGGAGGTGCAGAGATGGGGGTGGAGGAGGCATCGTGTTTTTAATAGCAATACCCACGTATTTATTATCAGTGTTATGGAGCTGGGGACGCGAAAAGGGAGGATGAGAGAGAGAGAGAGAGAGAGAGAGAGGACAGTGCAAGAATGAGAGTGAAAAGTAAATAAGGAAAGGAGAACGAAAATGAAAATATAACTGAAAGAAAAAACATGGTGTATTAAAAAGAATATGCAGATGGGACAAGCGATAAGGATGAGGAGGAGAAGGAGGATTGGAAAAAAAAAATGGAGCTGGAACGTGTAAAGATGGGAAGGCAAAATAAGAAGGAAAAAGGAAAGAGGAACAAGAAAGGCATGAAAGAAATGAACACAGGAAACAGACAAGGAAAGAAAAACGGTAAAGCTGAAGAAAGTATGAAAGACAGAGGCAAAGGGGGTAGGCCAAAAAAAAACAAAAGACAGGGAGAATGAATAATGAAGGGAACGACAAATTAAAGAAAGGAGAAAAGTGCAGAGAAATGAAAGAAAAAATGAAGAACGGACGATGGATGAAACAGTTAATAGTGTAAGAGAAATAAATAGAAAGAGAAAATGGATGGGAAGTAAGGGAGAAGGATGGATGAAAAGAAAGAGGGAAGAGACAAGAAGGGAGAAAATGAGGAAAGAATATGGAGAGTAGGAAGAGAAAAAGAAAATAAATGAGAAGGAGACATGCTACATAAAAGAAAAGAGGAGAATGAGAGATATAGACCGAAACGGAGGAATGGAAAGGAAACTGACAAAAAATGTGAAAAGAACTGTACACGAAAACAGAAAAAGAGAAAAACAAATTAAAAAAAAACACACAGAAAGAGAGATGCAGCGAAACAGAGAAAAGAGAGAAGCAGAGAAAAAGAAAAAGTGAAAAGAAATGGATTTTTGGAAGGGAGGACGAACAAAAGCCAGGATAAGTCAGTAACAGTTGTCACCCTCCCTTTAATTTCTCTCCCTTCCTCCCTTCCTTTCTCTCCCTCCCTCCAGGCCTCTCATTCTTTTTCTCTCGCCTTCTCCCTTTCGTCTAGCCTTTACATTTTCCTCCGTCTCTCCCTGTCTTCGTTCTTCTGTTATCTTTCCTTTCTCGCTGAATTTCCTAGATTATTTTCTGGTTTTCTGATTCTCTTCTTCCACTCTTCCTTCCTTCCCTTCTCGTCTTCCACTCTTCCTTCTTCCCTTTCTCTTCTTCCTCTCTGCCTTTCTTCCCTTCTCTGTTTCTACTCTTCTTTCCTTCCCCTTTCACCAATATCGACCTAGTCTATCAACCTTTCTCGCCTCTTCTTTCGTTCTTTCTTCCCTCCAACATCTTTCTCTTGACCTTTTTACTTTCATAATGTTGTTCTTCATATATTCTCTTCCCTCTTTTCTTTCCTGTCCCACTCCTTCTCTCCTTCCCACTCTCTCATCCCATCGTCATTCCCTCCCAAGCTGTTCTCTCACCAACCTCTCTCTCTCTTTCTCTTACTTTCACATTTCTTTCTCTCTCTCTCACTATCATCCTCTTTTTTTCTTTCTACATGCCTCCAATCACTCTTCCTCCCTTTTTCCCGTCTTTCCCTCCCTTTCTGCTCCCTCCTTTCATTTTTCCCTCCATTTTTCTTTTCATACCACTCTCTCTCTCTCATCCTTCTTTTCATTGTATCTCTGTCCCTTTATCTTGTCTTCCTTTCTTCCTCAGTTCTTTATTCTCCTTCTCCATTGCCCCGTCTCCCCTCCATCTCCATTTCCTTTCTCTTTTCCTCTCTTCCTTTCTTCCTCCGTTCCTTATTCTTTTCCCCTATTGTCCCTTCTCCCCCCCACCTCCATTTCCCTTCTCTTTTCCTCCCTCCTTCCCTCCCTCTCCTTCCCTCCCCCCCTCCTCCCCCATCGTTTGGCTGACCATTCCGTATACACAGCGTCAACCTCCACTACTCCACAAATCACCCCTGAGAACATTACGCTCTCTCTCTCTCTCCCTCTCTCTCTCTGTTCTTTGTTTTTTGTTTGTTTATTCTTCATGTTCCTTGCTATCCATACACTACTTTCCTCTGTCGCTCGCCCCCCCCCCCTCCCTCTCTCTCTCTCTTTCCCTTAACTTAGATCCTCCTATCTTCTACCTCCGTTTTTAACCAAATGTTGTCTCTCCCTTTCCTAACTTTTTTTTTGTTTCACTGAGTCCTCATCTCTTACCTTAACATGGCCAACACCTTCACCTGCCTGTCTATTGTAATGCAGTCCTCGTCAATTTATCTATCCCAAATTCTCGCTAACCTATCACCAATTTCCTTACCTCTTACATTAAACCTAGTTCCTCGTCCCTCTTCATAAAATAGCCCAACCCCACTTCATTTCATCACAGTATAGCCAACGTTTCCCCTATCCTTCAAAATATAGCCAGAGTTCTCAATTCTCTTCATAACATAGTCCAACTCCTCCGCATTTCATCGTAATGTAGCCCAAATTCGCCCTCTCCCTTCATAATATATTCTCATTATACGGCCCAGATCTCCCTCGAAGTACAAAATATAGCCACAAACCTCCATTCTCTTCCTATCTCATATTTTAATCGCTTCACAGTATTGCCCAGATCTTCGTTATCTCTTCACAGTATAGCCCAAGTCTCCTCTTCCAATAATATAGCCCAGCCTCCCAGTCCCCATCTTTCAATCGCCCCCAGATGCCCATGGGAAACGAGCCTCCCCGTTGGAACTGTGTATTTTAAGGGTGTCGTGTTCTCTCGAGTGTTGGTAACATTTGTGTGATTTTATGTGGTACGCAGGGGTAGGGTGGGTGGGCGGATGTGCTGAGAGGGGGTGGGGTGGGTGTGCTGAGAGGGGGTTGGGTGGGTGGATGGATGTGCTGAGAGGGAGCAGTGTGGGTGGGTGGGTGTAATGAGATGGGGTAGGATGGGTGGGTGGGTGTGGTGAGAGGGGCCAGGGTGGGTGGGTGGGTGAGTGTGCTGAGAGGGGCCAGGGTGGGTGTAATGAGATGGGGTAGGATGGGTGGGTGGGTGGGGTGAGAGGGGCCAGGGTGGGTGGGTGGGCTGAGAGGGGGCACTGTGGGTGAGATGGAGGGTGGGTGTGCTTAGAGGGGGCAGGCTAGAGTAAGGTGGGATGGACGAGGTGAAATCATGGGAATGGAGGGAGGCAGTAGTACTTTGAGAGGCGAGGGATGGAGAAGAGGTGTGTTGGTTGGAGAGTAATGAGAGGGAAGAGGGAAAAAGATTAGAATAAGAAGAGAATGGCAGAAGGTGAGAATGGGAATTGGGATGGCGGATAGCATGGCGGAGGAATGATGGGGGAAAAGTGGGGGAAAAGGAACACTGGATGGAGAGAAGTAAGAAAGTGAGAGCAGGGAGGACGAGTAGGAAAAGATAGTTGTAAGATGAAAGAAAGGGTTAGACAGGATGGGAAGGGAAGAACAGAATGGAGAAGGACGAATGGAAAACTCGAAGGATGGTTGGAATAATCAGGAAGGAAAGGAGGTACTGAGTGGGAAAGGAGAGGAAAGGATGAAGAGTAATGAGAACACAGACTGTCATTGGGAAGAATAGAAAAGAAGGCATGGGACAGGGTAAACTGGGTAGGGTTAGAAGGGGATGTGGAAGGGGTTCTCTAGGAAGGGGTGTGATGGAAGGATGGACGAACGAAAGGAGGGAAGAAAAGAGATAAGCCAGCAACTGGAGGAAAAAAAAAAAAGGGGGGGTACAAGAAGAGTGCAAGAAATACATGAAAAAGAAGTATGATGGGAAGAGCGGACTACGAAGAAGGGCAAAAGAGGAGAGCAAATGCAACTTAGAGGAAAATGTGGGAAAAGGGAAGGGAGCACAGGCATACGAAAGGGTTATGGAAACAGAAAAGAGAGCAGGAAAAAAAAAAAAAAATGAAATCAGAGTTAAAGAGAAAGTACATGAACCCGAGAGAGGAATGGGGGTGGATTACGACACTAAAAAACAAGGAAGAAAATAAAACTGAAAACTAGATGAAAAAATATGTGAAAGAATATATGACAATTGGGGAAGAGGGTGCGATGGGGAATGTACAGAAGAGTGAAGGAAGAGGAGGAAGGGGGAGAAGTATATGCGATGAGAGAGAGAGAGAGAGAGAGAGTGTGAGGTGGTTGGGGCTGGGGAGAGAATTTTCATGAGTAAGGAGTACAGAGAGAGCAAGGGGGAAAAACGAAGTGGTGAGCGAGGGAGAGAACGGGGGAGGAAGTGGGGGTGAAGGGGGTGGAAAAGGGGGGAGCGGTGGGGTGAAAAGGGAGGGGGGGGGAGCAAGTCCACAGGTTAATGTTACTGTTATTGTTATAGTTACTGGTGGGGCACACACACGCATATACACACACATACACACGCACACACACATATATACATGAATACATACACAAACACACGCACATATGGGCTACTCTCAGATATCCACACATACACATACGCTTAAGTACCCCCCCCCACACACACACACTGAAATATACCAACAAGTGCACAAACACGCAAAAACACACGCACACAGGCATCCACGCAAAGGTCCTTGCTCTGAAAACATCCTTCTTACTGAGGGGCGGATTCCCGAACGCACTTACGATCGATTCCCTCTCGTATTTAATTTTCTTTTTATAGGAGGAACAACAAGACACACGGGAAGATTTTGCACTCACCTGTCCTCGCCTTTCCTGCAGAAAAAACATATATCATGAGCTTTGCCCTTCCTGCAGAAAAAAAACAAAAAACATATACCATAATAATTTTCCAGTGAATAAGATTTTAGTTTTCTAGGAAGAACAGGGACAAGGGACGACTCTAACATTTAACCTTTCTTGTCTTTCCTGTAAATAATAAATAATGATGGTTACGACAGGGAATTGGCCATTTAATAGGTTCGTAAAATCCACTTTTGGCTTTAAAAAAAAAATCCATCAATAAAAACTCATAAACTCATCTTTAGCCATAAAAAAAATCTTGCGGCCGTAATCTGCTTGCACTTCTGTACTGTGTTTAGATCCTTGACCCTACGGGTGTGCCAGGTGTGTCTCAGGTGGATGAAATCGTCAGGAGCGAGTCAGCACAAGATCCCCAACTTTGACCATCACTCTACTGTTATCGTGGCCCCAGGTTCGTTTGAGTGTAAACCCGGTGGACTGCTGGCTGAAATTGCCCTATTCCTTCGGTCTACTATCTTCCTTTCGGTACACAGGGAGGGAGTTGAAGGACGTCCGTATAACCGGGCAGCGGAACACCGGGTTATACTGGTGCCACTACGTAAAGGCGTCCCTCTGCTGCACCGACCATAGCTGTGTTGGGTGTATGTAGAATGCAGTCAACCCATTTCCTTGCTCAATAAAATCGTTTGAGTTAGCGAGAATAATGCACCAGGGTTCTAGTGGTTTTATTTCGTTATTTATCTGGTACCGCAACACGATACTGTTATATTTTTAAACTGCAGGAGTTAGATATAGCCTGTATTAACTCCTTCACTTGGGACGTCGCTTAAACTGACTGACGGGAGCAGATATGAAAAATAAAAAGATGTCATTTTTACGATTTAGAGTCATTCGCATGATTACTAATAAACAAAACTTCGCCACACACAGTTATACTCATTTCTGCCATCTCTCCCTCTTCATTGTCAAGTTATGACAGTAGATTAAAACGAGGATGTTAATTATGATGAAGTGTTACGGAAAGGATGCAGAGCTATAGTATCGTCTATTTTTGCTGCTGACGAGTGAAATAAGCTGCAAGAGGACGAAAATCTGGGCCAAGTTAAGGTGAATGAGCTATAACGTTCTCAAACCGTTAATTCACCTTTCTTCTAATAAGGATGACGTCTTTTCTCTTTTATTCTTCCTACAGCCAGACGATTTTATTCAGCTTAGGAGAGTCCCTATGAATGCGCTAATGAAGGCTGCATCTAACCCCTCCAGTCTCGTAAGTCTAACCAAAGCTGACACTTACTAGGAAATTGTGAGAATAAAATAGAAATGATGTTCTTTGGCTGAAGAGTTGTTTTCTACCTTCATAATATTGAAAAAGGAAAATAACTGTCAATATATCCCACTAGTTCACTTCTTGGTCACTATTATTCGTCATACCCATCGTTATCATCATCATCAACTCATCGTCGTCGTCGTCGTCATCGTCATCATCACCATCATCGTCACCTAAAAGTCTACTATTTTAATCGTGAAAGTCCGAAACTACTGAGAAATATGTCACCCATACAGTTTTGGCAAGCAGTGTGAAGGAGAGAGGGAGGGAGGGTCTGTGGAGGGGGGGGGGTACGCAGGGAGGGCCAGTGGAAGATGGGAGGAAAGCGAGAGAGAACCAATGGAGGAAAGGAGGAAAGGATAGCTAGTGGAGGAAAGAAGGGAAGGTGGGCCAGTAGTGAAAGGGAAGGGGTGACAATGGAAGCAGGAAAGGAGAGAGGTATGGAAGGCGGGAAAGCCATTGAAGGGGAAAAAGAAGGAAGGGATGGATGGATGGAGGGAGGGAGGTGTGGAGGAAGGTAGATAAAGGTAGAGATCGACTGAGGAAGGAAGGGAAGAATAGAGAGAGGGACAGAAGGAGGGAGGAATAGGGAGAGGGATAGAGGGAGGGGGATAGTGGCAACTGAGACGCCTCTTGTTTAGCTTGGCACTCGACACACGGGCTTGTCACTGTTTGAGGGGGCACAGAAAATTATGCTTTTATTCCTGATGGTCGGCGGAGAATGTGTCTTTTGTGGTCGGCATTAATGACTTTGTAGCAGGTAACACGAGGGGAAGGGGGAACGTACAGGTGTATACAGGTAGGCTATATATTTCTCTCTCTCTCTCTCTCTCTCTTAAAACACACACACACACAATCATACTAAACCACCCCCTCATCCCATTCCCAACTACCCCCTCTCCATCCCTACCCTATCCCTCATCCCCTCTTCGATATTCCCTCACTGTGCCCCTCAAATCACACTTCCCCTCATTCATCCTTTGTCCCCTCGCTCCCTCCCGTCCCCTCACCCTCTCCTCTCACTCTCTGTACTTGTCATTTTTCACTCATTTTATCCTTAAGATGTTTCTTCTTCTTCTTCTTCTTCTTCTTCTTCTTCTTCTTCTCCTCCTCCTCCTCCTCCTCCTCTTCCTCCTCCTACTCCTCCTCCTCCTCCTCCTCCTACTCCTCCTCCTCCTCCTCCTCCTCATCATCATCATCATCATCATCATCATCATCATCATCATCATCATCATCATCATCATCGAGGTTTTCGGTGGGTTAGAGAAGTGGTTTGCTGGTCGAATGGACGCGGGTTCGATCAAAAACAGGAAACAGTCTGATTATACGCATTCCAATTGACAGACTTCACTGACCTACCACAAGCCCCACCGATGTCATAAAAATACCCCGCAAATACCCTTACACCAGTTCTGAATGAGACAGTCCTAGCATGTAGTCTGTATGGACGGTGGATATTAGCGTCGGGAGGGTGACATATGAAGGAGTGTGGCTGACTGCTGGGTCTTAGAGGTTAAAGCACACTATGGAAAAAAAAAAAAGTGTCATTACCTTCAAAAACAGAAGGATTATTATAAACATCTGATAAACATAAGAGAAGAATAAGCTTTGGGTAGAGTATACACTGAAAAGGACTGCACATCCATTCACTCGCCTTTCTTTCAAAGATTTTTTTTATAGTTTTGTATCTTTCTCGGCACACAGCATATGCCTTTTCCTCTTCTTTTTCCTCATCTTCCTCTTCACACCTTAAACCTTCCTCTTGATCATCCTCCACCTTTGTACTCCCTATTCCTATGTCCTTTACTTCACACCTCATCCTCCCCCTCCTCTCTCTCTCTCTCTCTCTCTCTCAGAATTGGCTTGAGAGTGTAAGATCAATATGCTCATTTGTTGCGTCTTTCTCCCCTATGGACTGACCCCCACATAGGTAAATAGCACACCTGTGATTGCCCTTTGTGTGGATTACTTTATTATTCTGTTATTTCTCTTCTTTATTCCTCAGTTACAAGCTACTTTTTTCTCCTCTTTCTTCTCCCACTCCTTCTGCACCTTGATTTCATTCTTAAATTATTCTTTCCTCCTTCATCGTTACTTTCTCCTTCCTTCTCTTTTTTCCTTTGAATACAACCTCACCCCGATTTCTTTTACATATTACTCTCCTTCTGTTCGTTTTCTCGACTTTCTCCCTCTCCTTTCGCTTTCCTCAACCTTACCTTACATTCTCTCTCTCTCTCTCTCTCTCTCTCTCTCTCTCTCAGAATCCTATGTCCACTGCTTACTTCGTCATTTCCTTTAGTGTACTTAAAATGTACTTAAATACTACTCCTACGTGGTCCTTTGTGCTTCCCCAGGCCTCCCTCCCTCCGTCCCTCCTTGATCTCGTACAAATACCTCCTTCAATCCCTCCTTTCTTCCTTTCCTCCATTTATCCTTCCTTCCCTCTCCCCATTCTTCCTTCATCCCTCTTAGGCTCTCACGACGCAGATTTCTCCCTCCCTCCCTCCCTCCCCCTTCTCATTTTTCTCCCTGCCTCCTTCCTTCTCCCTCTCTCATTTTTCTTCCTACCATACATTCTCTTTCCTCTCCTTTCCTCCTTTCATGTATCTCTCCTTTTCTTCAGCTTTCTTTCTCAACTTTCCTTCCTTCGTTCTTTACCCTTATCCACCCCTGTTATCCTTCCCTCTTTTGGTTACCCCCCCCTCTCTCTCTGAAGCTCCTTTATCCCCTCCTCTACCACCCTCCCTGTCCTTTCTCTCCCTCCTCCCCCCCCTCTCTCTCACTCTCTCTTACTCACACCTCCCGCCCATTCACTTGAGAAAATCCACCTAATCTGAGGCTGTAAAAATAAGATAGTCGGCGAAGGAGGAGGAAGGAGGAAGGGAAAAGGAGGGAGGTGGAGGCAGGGAAAGGAAGAGGGGGGGGGGATGGAGAGAAAAGGAAGGAGGTGGACAGAGGGAAAGGAAGGAGGTGGAGAGAGGAAAAGGAAGGAGGTGGAGAGAGGAAAAGGAAGAAGGTGGAGAAAGGGAAAGGAAGGAGGTGGAGAGAAGGAATGGAGGGAGGTGGAGAGAGGGAAAGGAGAGAGGTGGAGAGAGGGAAAGGACGGAAGTGGAGAGAGGTGGAGAGAGGGAAAGGAAGGAGGTGGAGAGAGGGAAAGGACGGAGGTGGAGAGAGGGAAAGGACGGAGGTGGAGAGAGGGAAAGGAGAGAGATGAAGAGAGGGAAAGGAGAGAGATGGAGAGAGGGAAAGGAGAGAGATGGAAAGAGGGAAAGGAAGGAGATGGAGAGCAGGAAATGAAGGAGGTAGAGAGAAGGAAAGGGAAAATGATAAAGAAAAGGGAGAAGAGGGAAAGAATGAAAGGAAGAGAGTGGAGGAGAGAAGGAAAGGCAGGAGGTGTGGAGATGGAGAGGAAGGAGAGCTGGAGAGAAAAGGAAAGAGGAGGGAAGGAAAAATAAGTGTGGTCTGGAGAAGAGAGAGAGGAAGGAAGGAGAATAGAGGAGACCGAGGAGGGAGAGAACGGAGAGGGAGGGAGGGAGGAGGGAGATTAGAGAATGAAAAAGGAGAGGATAAGGGAAGGGGGAGGGGATAGGAGGAACAGTGGACAGATTTGTGGAAGGAAGTAAAATTTACCTAATGGATGAGTGGATGGATTCATGAGAGAGAGAGAGAGAGAGAGAGAGAGAGAGAGAGAGAAATGAGAGAAATAAAGGAAATAAAAGGCGAAAGATATGAAGGAAATAAGAGAGGGAGAAATAAAGCAAGAGAAAGTGAGAGGAGAGAAAGAGTGAAGAAAAAATGGAGGGATAAAGGAAGGGAGGAAGAGAGAAGAGTTACAGATGGAATGGAGAAAGGGAAGGATAAAAGAACATAGGGAAGGGGAGGAAGAGGAAGAGGAGGAGGAGGGAGAGTGGGAGGGGGTGAAGGAATGACCAGGGCTGTAGATGAACATGATAAAGAAAGAACCCTCGAGGTACTGTGTGTGTGTGTGTGTGAGAGAGAGAGAGAGAGAGAGAGAGAGAGAGAGAGATTTAATGCTACTAATATTCCTCTCTTTTTAACCAGCTTGTCTCGCTTACAAAGGTGGAAGTCTTCTTGTCATAAGGAGGGGAAGAGGGGGTAGGATAAAGGGAAATGGGAAGGATGGGGAGGGGGATGGGATGAGGAAAGGAAAGGGGAGAGGTAGTGTTACAACGGAGTACAAAGGAAAGCAAATAGCAACAGATCCAACGGTCCATTCGAGTCTGCTTGTTACAGAAAAGACAATCACTATCATACCTAATTCTACAAGCTGAAGGTAAGGGCAATAAAGTGGGGGACAGGGAGAGGTAAGGGGAAAGGGAGAGCGAGGGGGAGAGGGAGAGAGAGAAAGAGGAGGAGAGGGAGAGAGAGAAAGAGGAGGAGAGGGAGAGCGAGGGGGAGTGCGAGAGGCAGAGAAGGGGGGGGGAAAGGGAGAGAAAGGGGGCGAGTGAGAGCGAAGAGAAGGAGCGGGGGTGGGAGAGGAAGGAACCAAGGAGAAGCAGGGGGGAGGACTGGATTAGGAGGACGAAAGGGAGAAGGAAAAAGATGGAGAAGCGAGAGGAAATTGTGAAGAACACGAAAGAAATGGAAATAATATCTGAATGGCGAGAAAAAAAAAAAACAGTGACTAATTGGAAGGAAGGGGAAAAGACAGAAGGACGAAGAATATGAGAGATGACTGAAAAAGGGAAGAAAGAGGGTAAAAAAAAAAAGGCATAGAAAAATGGTAGAAAAGCATCAAAGGAAAGACGAAACTTTTCTTATTTACTCTGCCGCCATCTTTTCATCCTCTTTCACTCAATTTCTCTCTCTCTCTCTCTCTCTCTCTCTCTCGCCAGTAGCTCCCCATCCACTCCCCATTTCACCTCATAACAACATCCCATTTGCCATTCTAATTCCGGTATCATCTATTAAAGTTACAGCTTGTGTGGGGACGAGAGAGAGAGAGAGAGAGAGAGAGAGAGAGAGAGAGAGAGAGAGAGAGAGAGAGAGAGAGAGAAAGAGGTAACTGGGAGGAAGCAGTGAGGGAGGGAGGGAGGGAGGAAAATGAAACATCAGTAAAACGGACGCTAAACAGGGAAGTAGACAGACAAGCAAAGAGACAGCTGAACAAATAGACAGATAGGTTGGCAGGAATAAAGGAGGTTGGTAGACAAACAGATAGATGAACAAGTAGATGCACAGGTTGGCAGAAGTAAAGTATGTTGTTAGTATCTAGTTAAGTACATGGGTAAGGAACAAAGATCATGTCGAAAAAGAAAAATTTGGTTAGGTGATAATAAAACAATAAAACAAAATACACAAAAGCCGGTATAAGAGAAGAGAAGGATTAGGGGAAAAGGAGAAATAGGATTAGAATGAAAAGGGGGATTTACTGAGAAGGAAAAATAAACAGAGAAGGACACCAACAAATAATGGATCAAGAGGAAGAAGAGGATCATGGGTATAAGAGGAGGTTTCAAGGACAAGGAGGAGGAATCAAAGGAAAAGAAAAACAGCGAAGAAGAAATGAAGGAAAAGAAAATGGCACAAGATGTAAGAAGGAAAGCTGGTATAAAGAAGAAAGAAATGTTTATATGTGGAGGAGGAGAGGAGAGGCGAGGAGGAGCAGGAGAGGAAGAGAGGAGGAGGAGCAGGAGAGGAAGAGAGGAGGAGGAGCAGGAGAGGAAGGGAGGAGGAGGAGCAGGAGAGGAAGGGAGAGGAGGAGCAGGAATTAGGAAATATAGAGGAAGGACATTAACGAAAGAAGCATCAGGAGCAGGTGTAAGGAAGGGAAGAGAAGGCTTGAGGGGAGTGGGAAAGGAAGAGGATTTGAAGGAAAAGGAAGATTTAAGGACCACAGCCACGAAGACCCACCCATTCACTACCAACCACACCTCCTGGTGTGTGTGTGTGTGTGTGTGTGTGTGTGTGTGTGTGTGTGTGTGTGTGTGTGTGTGTGTGTGTGTGTGTGTGTGTGTGTGTGTGTGTGTGTGTGTGTGTGTGTGTGTGTGTGTGTGTGTGTGTGTGTGTGTGAGAGAGAGAGAGAGAGAGAGAGAGAGAGAGAGAGAGAGAGAGAGAGAGAGAGAGAGAGAGAGAGAGAGCACATTTTACCTGGGCTGTTTATCCTCTACCCTAACCTACCCTACCTGTCCGGGTTACCTCAAAGGCCCGACCCACAGGTGTAAGGCAGGTGTGAGGCAGGTGTGTTCTCGGGCCCGCGTCAGGTGTATTCTGTGTCCAGTATGGTGTATTTCCAGTGTATTCTGTGTAGTATATTCGTAGTCGTGTATATTTTCATTGTAATTTCGGTTCTGCATATATGGTGTCCCGAGTTACGAGTAGAATGCAAACACTCTCCTCTAGAACTACTTCCTTTTAAGTTTCCCCTCGCTATTTCATGAGGATTTTATTAATTTTAGGAAGCATCTACGAAAGGGGTTAATGGAGACTAATATTGAACCTCTCCATACCAAAAAAAAAAAAAAAAAAAAGTAAATAAACTAGTCCAGGAACTGCAGGAATAAAGTATATGTGATGTTCTATGGCAGAAGGGATTAATTTCTTCAGTATGATAAAGTGTTTTCCATCTTATTCTACCTACCTCCGGAGGATTTTACTTTAAAGAAAACCCTCAGAAAGATGAAAAGTAGTAATTCTTTTCCTACAATTATGGTGCTTCAACTTTTATACGTATTACCATTCAGCGAGTAATTAGGCATATGAAGGATGCCTCGTTGGGAAGGGGTTAACACTGACTTAGAGGGGTTGGGGAAGACTACCGGGATTGTATTTTCTGACATTTCATTCATCCCAATTATGGAAGACAACCCATTCAGTACAACGACGTTTTGTTCTATTCTTGCTACTACAAGACGATTTACCCGACTTAGGAGGGCGCCCTAGTTGTGAAAGGACTGGTAAAGGCTACATCAAATCTCCCCCGTGCCAAAAATTTCTACTGAGCTTAATAAAACCATTAGGAGATACCCACGAATGAAAAGAGAAAGACGACATCGTAGTGGAAAGGTTAATTATTTTTGTGTAACTTTCTGTGTCTTTTATCTCTGACCATTTTTTTCCAACTGGGTAAGAGAGAGAGGCGACCCGAATTTTAACAAGGGGGCGATAAATTCCTTCTAATATCAGGAGGAAGGCAAGCAGAAGGACGAACATTGGGGTGACGATACGGAAAGGGGGTGGAGAACGGGGGAGGATCGGAGAGAAGCGGGGGAGGGAGAGGGAGAAAGGAGAGTGGGTGGGAATGCGGAGGGAGAGAAATGAGTGTGGAGGGGAAAGGAGGAGAAATGAGAGAAGGTAGAATGGAGAAGAGAATGAGAGAAAGGGAGTGGAAAGAAAAGGGGGAGATAGAAAGAGAGATAGAAGAATGGGGGATTGATGGAGGAAAGGAATATGACAAAGAGGTAAGGGGAAGTGGGGGAGGGGAAAGGGGAAGATGGAGGGGAAATAGGGGTGGGGGTGAAGGAGATGTGGATGAACGGAGAATGTGGAATGAGTACAGAATGACGAAAAAAAAAAGAGGAAATAGATTGGGAATGTGAAACGCAAGGAGAGAGAGAGAGAGAGAGAGAGAATGTACGATGGTAAGTGAGATAAAGCAGAAGGACAATTATCCCTGAGTAGTTAATGATGGGGATAGCCTTAAGTCTGAGGGTGATGATGGTGGTGGTGATAGGCTGGGTGGTGACGGTGGCGGTGATGGTGATGGTGGGGATGATACGGGTGCTGCTAAGTTCATAATAATAATGGGAGGGGAGGCTGGGGTGTCAATGGTAGAAGAATGGATGATGATGATGGCGAGTGTTGATGATGATGATTGATGATGATGATGATGATGATGATCCACATCATCATCACCACTGCCACCTCTTTCCCCTACCTCCCCTCCCCATCTCTCCCTTAACATTAGCTTACCTATTTTCTCCCATCTTCTATCCTCTCCTTACTTTTTCCATCCTCACCATTCCCTCCCTTTTCTTACCCCTTCCATCAGCATCCCCACTCCTGTTTTTTTCATTCCCTCTCCTTCCCCACCCCTACCCCCTCTCCCTATCTTCCTACTCCTTCCCATTAATACTTCCACCACCATCTAAATTCCACGTCCAATTTCTTTCTCTAAATTCTCTTCACCCCACCCCTTCACCTTTCTCCCCATCTCCCTTCCAATTAATAACCCCATCACCTCGTACATCTCAATTCCCTTTACCCAATTTCCCCTCCCCTTATATTTCCCACTATCACTCATTTCTTTCACTATCCTTAAATATCTCCATTAATTATTTTCTCTAGTGGTAGGTGGGGGCGCTCACCATCCACTCACTCGATGTAGTGCTGCTGTCGGGTGTCTGCCCTTTCCTCTCCTCCATCTGTCTTTCCTTCCATCCTCTTCTGTCTTTCTTTCCTTCATTCTTTCCTTGTCCTTCTGCCTACGGGTGACTTTACGCTCCCTCTTCTGTCTTTCTTTCCTTCATTCTTTCCTCTTCCTTCTGCCTGTGGGTGACTCTACACTGAGTGACAAGCCAAATGGTTTCCTGAAGACCAGGAAACCATTTACTACGCTGGGTGGTAACCATTTAACCAAATTTTGGCACCTGGTGGTTTAGTGGGTAACTATTGCACTCCAGTCGGATTGAGCTGGTGAAGGTTTTTATCCAAGGGGTGGTTGGGGTTGATTGCTCATGTAATGCCACTCAGGGATGAGTGAGGCTGGTCACTCTGATCTTAAATGTCGGGACCAACTGCCTAGCCCCGGGCTCCTACGCTCCTCATGGGGCAATGTAGGATTGGGTGATGGATGGATGGATTATTTTCTTCCTGTTTTCTCCCCAGTTCTCCCCCTTTTACATTTCTTCTCCCACCACCTCTTCCTCCCCACATATCCTTCATCTCCCCAACTTTGAATTTCCCCTTCCTCTATCTTACTTCCCATTCCCCAACCATTCACAGCAGCACTCATTAAGTTCCCACATCCTTCCCATCACTTTACCACTTCCTATACCATTCCCAGCCCCATCATCCTCAAGTTTCCCCCTCTCTTTTCTCCCGTTTCCCTCACTCTTAAACATGCATCGCCATACCACCCTTTTACTAATCCCTTCCATTTCCTCCCCCTACCTTCCTCCCCTGCCACCTTAACCAGTTCAGCCTGAGGACATACAGATCAAACAGTCTCTCCTACGCTGAATCAAAGTCTCAAAAAAATAAAACATAGAAAGACAAGAGCGTATTGAAGGGGTACAAACTCCCCTACGCCCCTCACGTACCGCCGTCATACATGCCCGGTACGTACCCTATCCCCCTCCTCACCCTCACCCCCTGTACCCTTGCCTCAGTGTGGGGTACGTGGGGTATACATTAACTCTTATTAATGAGACCAATTCCACGGGGAAGATTTATTTCTCTTGGTGATTAAAAGAAAGAATGAAAAAACGAAAGATATAATGCACCTGAAATGAGTCTTAATTAATCTCTATTATGACCTCCGCGGTCCTCTACGTCGGCTGCCAGTTTAATCTCATTAGACCAAACCTAATCTGACCCAGGGAATAGTTTTGTGAGGGTATTTTTATAACCATTTGTGTCGTGGCCAATGCTTTGTTAGGTTAAAGAAGGTTAGGGTACATTTGACGTCAGGCAAGGTTGGGTTAGGTTAGATCTGCGTTTAGTTAGCTTTCCTGGGTTTGATTAGGTTAGTTTAGAAAGATTTAGTTTAGTTTAGGTTAGGTTAGGTTAGGTACTTTATTTCTAGTCATGCACGGTTATGTAATCTCTGTTGACCTGGTTTGGTTTAGGTGAGGTGAGGCGAGGTTAGGTTATGTCTTGTTAACTTAGGTTGAGTTAGGTTAGGAAAAACTGAAAGAAGGGCAAAAACTGGCTTGTTTTGATGTGGGAGGTTATGTAGGAAATGAGGTGGTGGTGGTCAGGTCAGGTCAGGTCAGGTCAGATCTTCACAGATTAGGGAAGACAAAGTTGGTGGGGACATTAAGGCAAATTAACCACGACACTGCTATTACATCAAGCGGAATAAGTTTGATTAGGGTAGTTTAGACTTACTGAGGTTAGGTGACGAAAGGCAATGCTTTAGTAGGTGGCAGGCAAGGGGTCACAGTCTCTCGGGCATGGCAGCCTCCCCAGCACCTCATACTTACTATACTCCTCTTACTCTAACTTGGCCTAAAATTGCCCTTCTCTCCGTTTTGAATGCCGAGTTGTAACAAGAGATTAATGCTAGAATATAATGCCAAACACGAAGAAATGCAATGGAAAAGGCGCAGAGCTGTAGTATTGTCCTTCACTCCCACTGAACTTGTGAAACATGCTGCAATAGGACGACACCCGGGCCAAGTTAACGGAAAAGAACTATAGTTTATTTCTTGGATGGTACATTAATAGTCTCATGTGTGTTTTTCAGACATATCAGTATAAAATTCATATAAATAACATACAAAAACAATAGCACAGTGTACCAGTAAGGAATAGGTGCTGGTGAGCCATGAGCGAGACAGGAGAAGGCATTGTGGAGTGAGGCAGAGCTGGACTAAATAACTTCTTTTACTACGATGACGCCTTGCTCTGTTACTCTTCTCATCTCCATACGACTCATAGCTTTAGACACACTTTTTGAACTGGAGGGGTTAGTTTTTGTCACCGACTTCTTTAACCACTTCACTACGAGGAATGTTTCTGAATCCTAGCTGAACAAAATACAGACAGAAGTGCAAAATGACAAAGACGGCCTCGTACTAAAAGGGAAACGGGCTCATGCAGGTGAAACGAGTGGGCTCTGTCACATACTCTTATCCCATCACACAGCAGAGAAAGCTTTGTGCCTCGGGAGAAATGTGATTTGGCGAAAAATGAAAAATAAATAAACTCCCTCTTTTAAAAATCACGGCAAATGGTTAAAACGCTATCAGCTTGTTTTTCCATCCTGACCGCTCCATTTTTTGTGCATGTGACTTATCCCCAAATTCCAAAGCAGAAAAATGGCTAAATAAAAAAAAATAATAAAAAAAAAAGGGCTAGGCTTCCCTTGTGTACGGCCTTTCGGGACTCTGACATCTCGCTGCTTTCAGATTATTTTTTATTTTTCTTTCTCCCCCCTCCCCTTCCCCCTTCCACTCCCCTCTCCCCCTTCCCCCTCTTCCTCTTCACGCCTGTCTGAACCAGTGGGGATTCTGGTACAATGGGGGGGTGAGGGAGGAGAAAAAAGGGAGGTGGGGAGACAAGAAAAGGGGGACAGGACAGGAGAGAAAGGGAAGGGAAGGAAAGTGAGAAGGGTAGAAGAAGTGAAACAAAGGGAAGGGGGAAGTAAAGGGGGACGGGACGGAAAGAGGGAAGGCAACGAAAAGGGAAAGGCATTTAAGTGGAAGAAAGGGAGTGAAGGGGAAATGGAGGGAAAGGGAGGAATGTGGGAAGGCAGGGAAAGGGGGAAAAGGGAAGGAACTACGGAAGAGGGAAGAGGAGAGAAAGGAGAAGGGGAAAAAAAGAGGAGAGTGGCCAGGAGAAGGAAAGGCAAAGAGGAAGAGGAAGGGGCGGAAATGGGATGGGTAGGGGAGGAAAAGAAAGGAAGAAGGGTGAACAAGAAAGACAGGTGAAAGAGAGTGAAAGGTGATGAAACGAGAAAGGAAAAATAATTGCAAGAAGGATAAACATGGTAGAAGAAAACAAGAGGAAGGAAGGAAGGAAGGATGGGAAGGAAGGAAGGATAGGGAGGAAGGAAGGAAGGAAGGAAAGGAAAAGAGGAGAAACAGGGAGAGGGTAAACAAGAGGGAAGGAAGAAATAGGGTCAACGAGGGCTAAGCAGAAGAAAGATCAGGAAAGGCTAAACCATGAGGAAGGAAAAGGAGGGTGAGAGAGGAGAAACATGAAGGAAGAAATGAAAAAGAGGGAAACAGAATAAACGAAGAGGAAAGAAAAAAAAGAGGGGTGAAGCTTGATAAACAGGAAGAAAAACAGGAGAGGAAGGGGATAAACAAAGAGGAAGAATCGACGAGAGAGAAGGAAATAGTGACAGAGGCAAACGGAAGGGGGTAAGGTGGCAGACGGATTACGAGAGAGAGAGAGAGAGAGAGAGAGAGAGAGAGAGAGCATCCCTCTATCCCTTCCACCCCTAAGATCTGATGCTGTGATAACCTTGGCGGATGTCCTAGTTTTTCTATATCTATTTTTTTCAATATATCTATTTTTTTGGCGGTCGTGGAATTCTTTTTATGGGATGCTTTGGCGAACCGGTTATTGGAAAAAAGGCTTATAAGGGCTGGATGATGGATTTAATTAATGGGTTGTGGGTGAGATTCAATAAAGATAAGTAATGTGATTAGGAAGATAGCTAAGAAAAGGAGGATGTGGATGGAGGGGTGGGGGGGAGGAAAGGAAAGCGATGAAATGGTGAGGAAAGTGGTAAGAAAAGAGGAAAATGAAGACAAGAAGGAAGGGGCAATGAAAAGGTAACCAAGAGAAACAAGAAAGGAATAAGAAGGAAGAAGAAAACAGAAGAGGAAATGTGAAAGGAAAGGAATCGGAGAAAAGAGGAAAAAGTATTCAATTTATTTACTATAACTTAACACTAATCTATGTTTATGAAGAATTGACTGTGCTGTATACATGTAAATTCAATATATGTTGCTTATGGACAGATACACAGATAATGAGAGACACGATTGACAGCAGAGAGAGAGAGAGAGAGAGAGAGAGAGAGAGAGAGAGAGATCGCTCTAAGTAGGGAGAGGAAAATCTCTCTCCATCCTCCTCAGGAATGTGAGGGAAGGAGGGCGAAAGACTTAGTATAGGGGAGGTAAGACGATTAGAGAGGAGGGAAGGAGAGCCTGGTCAGTGGAGGAAGGGAGGGGATGGAGAGAAGGAGTGAGTGAAAGAGGGAAGGAGAGAGAGAAGTGAAGGGGAGAAGGAAAGGAGGAGGATGGAAAGACGGATGGAAAGCGATTTAAGTAATATGAAAATAAAGGATAAAATAAGTATGGAAGGTCAATACACATATACAAACATATATATATATATATATATATATATATATATATATATATATATACAGAGAGAGAGAGAGAGAGAGAGAGAGAGAGCAGACAGAAGACTAAAACTTACGGCTAATCCTTCCTAACAGACGTAACAGAACCTCCTAATTCTGTAACACACCCCTAACGCACTCTAACCCC
Organism: Coenobita brevimanus; assembly: GCF_032717465.1. Classification (NCBI taxonomy): domain Eukaryota; kingdom Metazoa; phylum Arthropoda; class Malacostraca; order Decapoda; family Coenobitidae; genus Coenobita; species Coenobita brevimanus. Next base: position 34,228,401 of record NC_137046.1, read on the forward strand.
TTCAGTAACAACACGTCTTTTGGTTGTACTCCTGCTGCCGTTACAAGATTTCAGTCAGCTTCAGAATTTGCACCCATTACACCTCTATCCATCCCTTTCACACCACATCCCTCCACAAACACAACTTCTCTCACCGTAACATAAACTTTAACTCAGTGTCACCCTTAAATAATTCCTATTTTCCTAGCACCACTACAGCACCAAACCCCACCTCCCAATCACTGCCATCCCTCCCCTTTCTATCATTCTACCGTTCCATAACACCACTTCTATACCCTAACACCACCTCTCATCATTCTAACACTTCTCCCACCCTCGTAGCACTCCCATTACACCTGACACCCTCTCCAATCCCACTAACACCCCCTCTTCCCCTCCCTTCGTCAAACACCCCCTCCCTTCCCTCATACACCCCCTCCCCTCCCCCCTAGCACCATCCCCCGTCCCGTTCCCCACATTCCAACAGGTCCACAGGTGTTAGAAGTAATTAGTAACCCGGACCCGTGTTAGAAAGCCGGGAGAGAGGCTGGGATGACGCTCTCTCCCAAGCCTCACCCACTGCTTGTTCCAGGGGTCATATTCACAAACCTTCCTAAGCCTCATCTGGACGTGAACCGAGTGAACTGAAGACTGAGGCTGCCCTTCTCCCGTAGTCCAATATCTTCCTACCGGGGAATAGGGATTTTTATAGCCGTACAGCTCCTCCGCCCGTTCATTAAAGTGCAGCCACATGAAGGCGTCTCTCTCCAACACCAATTTGTGAATAACATTGTTCGTTTACATTTTTTCCCTTTTTTCTGGGTGCTGGAGACAGACGCTTTCCCATGGTGGCAACAATATGACCGGATGGCTCTGCTGTCAAGTCTGAAAATGTCCCACACCTCCCTCTTGTCCCACGAAAGGAGGATCGTAGACTGCAGAAAACGGATAGCTTCAGCCTGCCGTCCACAGGGTTCACGTTCAGTGATGCATGTGCCGTATTTACATGCTTCTTTGAGAGACTAAGTTGTATATAAGACTGGTCACTTTATGCTTTTAGGTTCACTCGGATAACCATACTGTAGTTCTTTCACATTACCTTAGTCCAGATTTTCCTCCTATTGTTGATTCTTTCACGTAGCTCAGACAATGGCTGAAAAACATATTGCTACTTCTCCGTACCCTCTCCATGGCACTTCTTTGTGACTTGCCATCATATTCTAGTGATAATTTCCTGTTGCAGCTCAGCAGTCGAGATGAAAACAGCAATTTTAGTGCAAGGTAGAGAAAAAAAAATAAAGTACAATATCTCAAATATTTCACAACCAAAGAAGACTGACTAAAAAAAGTACGATGACAGTATATGATTTCTGGTCACGATTAACTATAGTCCGTTTATTTTCACTTGGTGTAAAACCGACATTTCTATATATTGAGTACAAGATATATGGTCTCAGTCACGAAGAAGTGCTATGGAAAGGTGGTACTGCCGTAGTATTGTCATTTTGTCACTGAGCTACATAGGCTGATAAAGGACGAAAATCTCCGCCATGTTGATGTGAATGGATTATACTAAGAAGACTTTTATCTAGTGTAAGAAATGGTTAATATCCTACGTGAATGGCTTGCCCGGGTGTTTGAGATTATGGAGAGCACACAGCATCACTCACAGCCCCTCATACTACCTGCGCTTCCGGGTAGGGATGGATGGATGGAGGAAGGAAGGGAAGGTAGGAGGGAGGATAGAAAAAATGAGTGGTTGGATGGATGGATGGATGGATGAAGGAAGAGGAAACTGTAGGATGAATGGACAAAACGGGAAAAGATGAATGCATGGATGATTCAAAGGACGGATGAAAAGAGAGATGAATCGACTTCTAAACAGACGAATCCATGAGAGAATGGTTGGATAGATAATTATACGGCTGACTGAATGCATCAACTGACTTTCTAACAAGACGTATTGATATATACAGTACACAAAGCTAAATTAACTTACCCTCCGAGCAGTTGGAACATTAAAAAAATATTATTATGATCCTAACGGTAGTTTTAATGCGATCGGAAAGACAGGCAGACAAAAATACAGAAGACGTGGGTGATAGTGGATACTGACAGACAAGAGTCAAAGGTGAAAATTAAAAAGACAGACAGATGTGATGGAGGACAGACAGACGGACATAGGTGATGACAACTCCGATCTTTGGTGGCGTGGCTAATAATCATGCTGGACAGAAAAAGTACTGGCACATGAAAGTCACTGAAATATATACAAATCAAAACTTTTTAAAAATACTGAAACTACTGCTAGACTAGGCTCATAAATCTGCCTAACCAGCTCTGTCGTGTACATGATGTTATACAAGAGGACGAGTTATATGAGGTAGCGAGGCGGTAAAAGCATACCGTGGAAGACACAGTAGAGGTATATATAACAAGGACTGTGTGTAATGTCTATTGTGAGGGAAAATACGAGGGATGACAAGGATTTTATATACTACTGTAAACATACACACCTGAACGTACTGTAGATCTAAAGCCAGTTTGATTTTTACACACACACACACACACACACACAATCACTCGAGTAGCCTAGGCTACAAGCACACACTCAAATCTACACACAACACAGACAAATCTTGGCATATCGACTGTGTGTGTCAACCTACTACCCCCTCCCTCCCCACACACACAAGTATCTTTCGTCATACGCATCTTGGCATAAGCAAAGATCCCCCAAAGCAACCTGAGTATATTTCACAAGCCAGCAGCAGCAGCTCTCCCGTGCGTATATCCTGCTTGCGTCCCCCTGTGATGAATGACTCAGACTCCGTTTTCTTTCGTGGCCGGAAAAGGAATACACTGAGAGCCACAGTGGGTGATGTCGATGGTGGCTGGAGATGGATGACGGGGTAGAACGGTGGGAGGCAGGGGTTGGAGGTGGGGGTTGAGCAGGATGGCTGAGGTTAACAGATGCTGTCAGTATAAGAGTGAAAAAAAAGTACACGGACGCTGAAGAAGAATGGGAATATGTCAGGATTTTATGATGCACGTTTTATCAGGATTGGCAGTACTGTATTTTAAGATTTGGAAAGGTGGACAGAATACGATATGAGATACTAGGTCAATTTGAGTCAAATTCGTAGTTAGTTATGGTATGGGATGAGGTGTGGGTGTCAAGTAGTTGTGGTGGCTGTGTTTGGTGATGCAGGGGACGAGTGATGATGTTCGGCTAAGGCTGGTGGCTGGTAAGGTGTTGCGGTTGTGGATGGGGATGTGTTTGTGAGGAATAAGGTTGTGGTACCAGCTTAGGTCTGGACTGTGTGGAAATTATGATGATTGTATTGCTTGTATGATATTATGGGGTCTGGGAAGGGGTGGATGCTTATGATTATCTGGTTTTAAGGCGATCTGATCTCGGTTGTGGGACTAGTTTGCGGTTGGGATGGTTGCGGCAGTCACTAATTGGTACAGATCTTGCTGTTGTGTGCTGCTTGTTAATTTGATGGCTGTTCTGATGATGTGGGGTTAATAAACGTTGAGAGGAGAAAGCAGTATAGAGGCACTGTTAGTATCAGACAGGAAGTGAGTTGTGTGGGGGTGATTTTAATTTCCTGTGATGAGGGTCTGGGATACTGCAAATAGCTCTGGTTGCTTATGGGGTTCCTGATTGGCTGAAGTGGATGGGAAATTGATAGCAGGGATGTGACCTATCCTTCTTTGTCGCTTCAAACCTTTCCTACATTGCGTAACCTCACCATCACCTTCCCTAAGTACTCACATAAGTCTATCAATTTAACATGCTCTCGCCACAGCGTTCCACTAACCACTCATCACTGACACCTACACCCACACCCACTTACACCACATCTACACTCATGCCTCACTCTCTACACACACCTACACATACACACATCCATCCAATCAATATCCACGCCCCCTCTGGCTACACATCCTCCATCTCACTCTACACTTAATTCTTTCCACTTTTCATCCATTATCTCTTCATTCATCTCTTCTCATCCATAATCATGCCATTTGCTGATCATCCTCAAAATCCCTCTTCTTCACCTACCTCCTGGCACTGTGTTTACTTACTGCATTCACGCCTCTCATCCAGCCTTAATCCAATCGTCAAATTAACATGACACCATATACATAGCACCCCTTAGCTCATTCTTCTTGACCATCCTTACATCATCAGCATCCCTCATCCTATCACTTACTTCATCCATCCCTTCTCACCCTTATCTACTCCCTCATTCATCCTTCATATTCTCCCTCATCAACAAACACACCCACCATCCCTCACTCCATCACCCATGTAACACCCTACCCCCGCTCTCACCCCCATATCCTCCCTCACTCATAACCCCTTACTCAACTTTCATATTCTCCCTCATCCACTCCCCATCATCCCTCACCCCTCGGCACCCACGTACACCCCCTCTCTCACTCTTACCCCCAAACCCCCTCCCTCACCCCCACCCTCACCCTTCCTCCCACCTTCACCCCCACCTAAACCATTACCACCCACATCGTTGCCAACACCATTTAGCTCCCCCTCCCTCTCTCCTCCTTCTTCCCCCTTCCCCCTCCTGCTCTCCCTCACCTCCCTATCCCCCTCTCGTAACCCCTACCCACCTGCCGTCCCCCATTTTGGCTAGGACCGCCCAGTGTGATAGAAGGGGTGAAGATAGAGAAAACAGATAGAGAGGAAGACAGATAAAGTGGAAGACAAAGAGGGAGTGAGATTTGGAGACAGGCAGACGTGGGGAAAGATAGGTCGGGGACGAAGACAGATGGAAGGCAGGTGGGGTGAGGTAAATATGGAGGAAGATCGAGAGAGCCAAACAGCAACAGGGGAAAGAGGAAGGGAGGGAGAAAGACAAAGGTAAATGAGAAAGGAAGGAAGAAAGACAAAGGTAAAAGAGAAAGGGAGGGAGAAAGACAAAAGAGGAAAGAAGACTGAAGGAAAAATACAAAAAGGAAAGAGAAAGGGAGGGGGAAAGACGAAGGGGAAAGAGGAAGACAAGACGAAGGGGAGAGAAGTTAGGTACAGGGAAGCGTCGTCTCGTGGACCTAGGCGACTCTTATAGTAGTAATGATAGTAGTAATGGTAGTAGTAGCAATGGTAGTTTAGTAGTAGTGGTGGCAGTAGAAGTAAACCCAGTCGGGCCGAGCACACGTAGACAGAACAAATAACATACAAGCGAGTAATACGAGCCATGTGCACAAATAAATCAATAACAGCCAGGTGTTAGGGAGTCTCTTTGGTCGTTAAGCATCCGACACAGGGAGAGCAACAGAAAAACAATGAGAAAGGGACAGAATATGGGAAGAAAATATAGGAGGAAAGATTAGGAAGAAAACGGATTGATAAGACTGAATGGGAAAGATTATGGACTGAGGAGAAGACAGAGAGGAGAGTAAACACGTAAGAGGGAAAAAGAATAGGGAGAGACGTGTGGAGAAAGGAAGAATTTAAAAAAAAAATGAGAAGCTAAGACACAGAGGGAGAAAAGGAGGAAAAAGAAATAAAAAAGAAAGATGGCTGGATACTAACAGACAGACACAGGTAAAGTGATACGGAAACAGAAAGGAAGGAAGACAGATAAGAAGGAAGAGACAACAGATAGAGGTAGATAGGCAGACAAACAGATGATAAAGATAGATACGTGAATAAAGCAATGTAAAGTAGATACACAGACAGGACTTGGCAGACTGGTAAGAACAAGAAAAGGAGAAAGAAAAAGACATTAAGAAAGGCAGATAGGAAGAACGACGATGAGTGACGTAGGCAGGGAGGAAGATGGGCAGAGAGGAAGACATGGGGAGGAAGTCAGATAAGGAGAGAGGTGGTCAGGAGGGAGATGGGCAAGAAGTGTAGGTAAGGCTGCTTAAAAACAAGGAAAAGGAGGAAGACACATATAGAGGGAGATTGAAAAGTAGCAAATGCATAAGAAAGAAACGGAGAAAGAGACAGACAGATAGCGAGGAAGATGTACAAGTAGGAAAAGAGACTGGCGGGAACATAGGAAGACAGACGAGCAAGTAGACAGAGAGGGAGAAAGAGGAGGAGTTAAGGAGGAATATAAACAAACAGAAGAGGGAGGAAGACAGACAAGGGAGTGGTAGACAGGGAGGAAGATGGACAAGTAGACAGGCAGGTTGATGATGAAGGCTTCTCCACTTCTCGACAGGCTCAAGGCTCCTCTCAAGTAGGTGGTGAGAGAGAGAGAGAGAGAGAGAGAGAGAGAGAGAGAGAGAGAGAGAGAGAGAGAGAGAGTGGTCGTATACAGTATATTTAATATTGTGTTTTTATTTTTCCAGGTATGCAAACCAATCAAAGAGAAACATTCGTCAAGGGAAGCGAGGTAAGAGAGAGAGAGAGAGAGAGAGAGTGGCGAAGTAGGAAGTGAGGCTTAAAGTGTTTATATACTGTATATTTCCCGATGATGGATGGAAAGGGGGAAGTGAATGAAAGTGGAGAAAATGAGAAAAAATAAAAGAGGTGGATAAAGAGATGAGAAGAAAATGAGAAAAGACAGAATAATGATGGAAAAAGGGGTGTAAGAGAGGAAGTATGTAAAAAGGGAAATGAGGATGAAAAGGGGAAGTAGGGATGAAGAGGGAGGAAAAAGGAAAGAAAAAAGATGCATTTAAGAATAAGAAATAACTGAAAGGAAAGAAATGATGAACGAAAAGGTTGGAATACAGACAGAACAGTTGAAAAAAGGGAAGAAAAAAATAAACGGGAAATGGGAAGACAGTAAGAGATGGAAACATGAAAAAGATATGACGAAGAAGTGTGTAAAATTTTTAAGGGCAAAAAAGGAATAGCTACTTTATGCAGAGAGAGAGAGAATAACAAACGGTCGAGGAGAGGAAGACGTGGATGGAAAGAGGAGTTTTATTTTTTATGTATACAAATACCAGTATATATATATATATATATATATATATATATATATATATATATATATATATATATATATATATATATATATATATATGTGTGTGTGTGTGTGTGTGTGTGTGTGTGTGTGTGTGAATTAAAGTAGGACTTTATTATGAAAACATACGAAATAAAAAAAAGACGGATACATAATGGAATATAAAAATGCTAAGAATATCAATGCCTGGATAAACCGACGAAAAATTGTAGATAATTAGGAAGAATACGTTGCTAAAACAGAAAGCAATCAAAGCTGCGAACATGATGAGGAACATGAAATCAGAAACTGATAAAGAGGAATGAGTGAAAGTTAAGAAGAATGAAAGATAACAAAGGAGGCGAGAGAAGATGGAAGGACAGAGAAATGAAGGAGAAAAACAAGGAGGAAAGAAGAAAGCGGAAGATACCCAACAACAATCTATTAACCCTACCAACCAGATAACCCCCCCCCCTTCCACCCCTATCTCCATCCCCTCCTTGTACCCTTTCACCTCTCCCTTTCCCCTCTTCCTCCTCCCCTCCACCTCATCCCTTACCCTCCTCTTCCTCTCTTCCTTATCTCCCGTCTGCATTCATTCCCTTTCCACTTTCCTCTCATCTCTTCATTCAATTTCTTCCCTTCTCCTCCTCTTTCCCCTCCCTTCAACCTTCCTCCTCCTCCTCCTCCTCCTACTCCCTTCTTTCCCTGCCCACTCATCCTCTCCTGCTTCCTTCCTCTTCTCTCCTGTCTTTACTTCTTTCTTTTGCGTCATTCGGGCTATTTCCTTCCACCAATTCCCTCACCCTCCTTTTCTTCTTTCTGTTTTTTCATTCAGTTTCTTCCCCTATCGTCCTCTTCATTACTCCCTTCCTCTCTTGCTTCTTCTGTCACCCTCTTTGTCGCTCCTACTTCCTTATCTCACTCCTATCCTTCTCCAGTCCTCTGTTTTCCTTCCTCCTATCACACTATTTCTCTTCCATTCTTTTCCATCTCCCTCTTTCTCCTTCCCCTCTAATTATCCTCTATCCTCCTCTCATCTTCCCGTCTCCCTCCTTCAGCACAGTCCCTCAACAATTTTTCCACTCGGCTTCTTCTTCCCCTCCCCTATCTCTCCATCTCCACACAGCTTTCTTCTTTCCTTCTCCTGTTACCCATTTTGCCCTTCATCGTCCATTTCTCCTTCCCATATGTCACGCTTCCACCCTTCCTCACTCCCCGGTCTCTCTCTCTCTCTCTCTCTCTCTCTCTCTCTCTCTCTCTCTCTCTCAGCCATTTTCACCTTTTTCGTCCTCTTGCAGCTTTCTTGTATCCCCCTTTCACTTCTGCTCAGTTCTCATCACTCATCCATCTTCCCCTTCCCCTCTTTATCTTTCCCTTCTCCCAGCAGTTCTTTCTAAATCATCTTTCTCTCTACTTTTAATCCTTACCATCTTTAATATTCCCCTGTGCCAAGCCCTTTTCTTCACTATCTCCCTTTACTTCCACTTTCTTCTCTGTTTCCATTCTCCTACTTCCACTGTCTTCTCTTGATCCTCCCCATCTCCTTCCCATCCTTTCTATATTTTTCTGTCTTCTAATTTTCCCCTCTCACTTCTCTTAACATTCTCCCTCCTCCCTCCTATCATTTTTCTTGAAACTCCCCTTGTCCTCTCTCTCTGACTTACTCTCCCATTTGCAACTCGTTCCTTCCTTTTCCTTCATCGTTTCCTTTCTTTTGTACCTCCTCTTATCCATTTCTTATTTTTCTCTTGCAGTTATTATTCCCATCTCTCCTTCCACGATCATTATCTCGCCTTCCCTTTCTTCCCCTTGCAAGTTTTTCTGTTCCTCTTTCCCCTTCTCAATTTTGCAGCTCCTCTTCATTCCCCTTCTTCAACAGTGTTTATTTTCATTCCACCCCTTCTTTCCTCACGTCCTCCATCGAGTATTCTTCCTCTTCTTTTCTTCTTCCTTCCTCTTGTGTATCTTACCATCTCTTTCCCCCTGCTCGTCCTCCCTCTTATAACTTACCTTATTCCCTTTCCTTCCATCCCTCCTCCTTCCCTTCTTCCTTCCACTTCCCCATCCTCTCGCAACTTTTCCATCTATTTTTTTCCTTTTCTCTTTTCCTATCTACTTCCCTCCTTCTCCAACTTCTCCTCCTTCTTGCAGCTCTTACTCTTCTTTCCTTTCTTCCCCCCTTCCTCCCTCCTACAACCTCCTGCCTCCGCCAATCCCCTCTTCCTCCTCATCCTCCCCCTCCTCCCGCTGCCGCCTGCTGGTCCTCCTGGCTCTGTGACTTATGGTGGACAATTCCTCACGCGGCCGGTGTGTGTGTGTGTGTGTGTGTGTGTGTGTGTGTGTGTGTGTGTGTGTGTGTGTGTGTGTGTGTGTGTGTGTGCCCATGCATGTACCATGTGACCATGAATGTTTGTGTGTGTGTGTGTGTGTGTGTGTGTGTGTGTGTGTGTGTGTGTGTGTGTGTGTGTGTGTGTGTGTGTGTGTGTGCGCGCGCGCCCATGCATGTAGAGTACTGTCTATGTAGGACCTAACTGTGTGTGTGTGTGTGTGTGTGTGTGTGTGTGTGTGTGTGTGTGTGTGTGTGTGTGTGTGTGTGTGTGTGTGTGTGTGTGTGTGTGTGTGCATGTACCATTTGACCATGAATGTGTGTGTGTGTGTGTGTGTGTGTGTGTGTGTGTGTGTGTGTGTGTGTGTGTGTGTGTGTGTGTGTGTGTGTGTGTGTGTGTGTGTGTGTGTGTGTGTGTGTGTGTGTGTGTGAGTGTGTGTGTGTGTGTGTGTGTGTGTGTGTGTGTGTGTGTGTGTGTGTGTGTGTGTGTGTGTGTGTGTGTGTGTGTGTGTGTGTGTGTGTGTGTGTGTGTGTGTGTGTGTGTGTGTGTGTGTGTGTGTGTGTGTGTGTGTGTGTGTGTGTGTGTGTGTGTGTGTGTGTGTGTGTGTGTGTGTGTGTGTGTGTGTGATGTGCCCAGCAGCTGCCCCGCCTCGCCTAGCAGCCCTCTTATTGTTTACTTGCTCTTCCGCTCGCCTCCTGTCCTCTTCCTGGTTGCTGCTGTTGTGGTTCTCTGCTGTTGCCGCTGTCTGCTGTTTTTGCTTCACTGTGGTGCAGTATTTGTGCTGGTGTGTAATGTTGTTTTTCTCGGTGTGTGGTGCTGTGTTTTTTGCGGGAGTGGTACTGTTTTGAACTGTGTGATGGTGAGTGTTGGGCTGTGTGGTGCTGTTTTACTGGTGTGTGCTGTTATTGACTTGTTCTGCTGTTGTTAGTGTGCGTGGTGCCTGCTGTTGGAATGTACTGCTATTTGTTAAAGGTATGTGGTGCTGTGTTAGTGGTGTGTGTTGTCATTTGTATTTTTGGTGATTTGCTGCTGGTGTGTTTTTGTTAATTTTTGGGTGAAATTGTTGGTGCTGTGTTGGCTGTGCTGTCGTGGTGCTGTTATCTGCTGTTGTGTGTAGCTTGGTCCTGTTGCACGATGTTACTGTTGCTCTTCAGTTGTGTCTTGGTATCAGGCTATGTTGCTTCGCTCCACTGTTTATGTTCCTGGTCTGCTGGGGGCCACTTTCTGCAAATGCTTCCTTAGTTACTGGTTTTCTGTAACTGTCGCCGTAATTACCGCACTTACTGACTGCTGCACACGAGTATTACTGTTGTGTTCTTGGTATTAGATGCCTACTGTTGAAATAAATATATCCCTTCTGTGGCTGGCGATGGGGATGACTACGGTTGTCTCTGCCCTTTGGTTAGCTCATGCATCACGCGTTTCTACCCTGCTTTTACCAGCTGGACAAGGTATAACAGTAACGCAGTCTTCCTTTTCTTTTATCTGCATCAGTCTACATTAAGTCCACTGCAAGACTGGGCCTTTTCGTCGGAGGGAGAGTGACAGCCAGAATAAACCCTTCCCCAAACTACCCAAGTGCAAATCAGGGAGTGTCTAGTGAGAGAAGTGTGTGTTTAAGTCGCAATATTGTACTGTCTGTGTGTCTGTATGTCATTGGTACAAACCGTGAGGATGCCAATATCTGTTAGAATATTAAAGGACCTGCCACCAGCATCACTTTACTGTAAATGTCCGCCACGCCTGGATTCGAACCCAGACTAATCCATATTACACTGGTATCCGAGTGCTGGACTATCGTTGCGTCACAATAGCGTGCTTGCTCTGACTTGAAAAAGACCCCTAACCCCTTTCAGCTCTGTTGATGGCCAGGTATAGTTAGATTAGAGGGTCGATATAACTAGTAACCAAGGAGGCTCATTCCTACCTCACAATGCAAACAAAGCGAAGTTCATGTAACCACAGCTTATTAAATTCGTGAGTGCTCGCGTTCCATCTGTTGTGCTTCCGTTAATGTTTTTGTTTTTATCCACTACTTACATTATATATATTTTTTACTGAAACAGCTTAATTCAACTCTTGGTATTGCTGAGGATCAAATTCTCTTAGTTATCTCTCGTTTTTCTTTGTTATTCAGTTACTACTCGTACATCGTGCTTTTTTCTTTATATCGTCTATATATTTCCTTATTAGATATACTACTTCCTCTTCGCCATTTTCTAGGCTGTCTGGGTTTCCTCTGTATTGTGTTCTTGTGACAGTTAGTTGGTCATTTGCCTTTCTTTACATTTCTCATCCTCCCTTCCTCTCATTCTTTTATCTTATTCTCCATTTGTTACCTTTATGCTGCTCTCTTTCCTCTCCTCATCCATCCCAGTTCCCACCCTGCATGCTTTTGTCTTTTTTTCCTTCATCTTTACGGCTAGGATTTCTCACGGCTTTCTTCATTTCCCACCTTCCTTGATCACGTCTGTCCGTCTACCTTGTCTCACACAATCTTTCGTTTTTTCTCAACCGATGAACATTAAAAAAAAACTGCTCTCTCTCTCTCTCTCTCTCTCTCTCTCTCTCTCTCTCTCTCTCTCTCCCCCATCATCTTCCAACTCCTTTTTCTCCTCACCTATCTTCGTCCTCCCCATCTTCTGCTTCCTGCCACTCCTCGACAGCTTCCATTTTCCACCATCTCCCCAACCTCTTCCCCTCCTCCTCCTCCTCCTCTCCTCCTATATATCTCTTTCCTCCCCTCCTGCCCCCCAGTCTCTTTCCCTTCTCTCTTTCCTTCCCTTCACTCCCCCTCTCTCCCATCTTCCTGTCTTCCCAACGTCTTTCCATCCTTAACCCCTTCTCTCTCTCTCTCTCTCTCTCTCTCTCTCTCTCTCTCTCTCTCTCTCTCTCTCTCTCTCTCCACACTTTCCTTTTCCTCCAATACCTCATCCCCTTCTCTTTCCCCTCTCTCGATCCACTATCTCCCCTCCTTCCCCTCCTCCATCTCCCCCCTCAATCCACTCTCTTTCCCCTCTCTCCTTGCCGCCGTCCCCTCCCCCTTGTGCTGTGAGATGTCATATATTATTCAATACCGACGCTTTACGACGTCCACCATCCCACCGCCCTCTCCCTCCCTCGCTGGCTGTGGTTGTGGTGTGGTGTGGTGCGGTGGAGAGCAAGGAGAGTGGTGAAATGTGTGGTGGAGGTATGTACTGCATGTGTGTGTGTGTGTGTGTGTGTGTGTGTGTGTGTGTGTGTGTGTGTGTGTGTGTGTGTGTGTGTGTGTGTGTGTGTGTGTGTGTGTATTATCGTACTTATCTACTCAACATCAATCTTACGGTCACGACATCTTTATATTTCATTTTCATCATCTTACATCAGATTCAACTTCTATTACAGATCTTCCTGCACGTCTTTGCATTATCCGACTTGCATGTGTCCTCAGAGTTTTGCCCCCCTTTTCTTTTTTCAACATACGTTTCTTCCCACCTCTTGCAAGTGTCTCTAAGATTTCTCCCTTTCTTATTTTTTCTCAGCTTTAATCCCCATTCTTCCTCACATTATTGATCTTTTTTTGCTCCTCATCTGTTTCTATCCTTCATTCTTCCTGCATTTTACTGTCCATCTCCTCTATTTCGCCTTTAATCGAATTTACTTTGCATATTTTCTAAAGCCTCTTGTGTTTCGTATTTATAGTTCCCATCGTCTTAAAACCCGTTTATTTCACGTCCTGCTGTTTGACTTCCTAAAGTTCTTCCTTTCTCCTCCATCTTCTCTTTTATACGTCCCTCCTCACTTTATTCCCTTAGGTGTCTTTCTCTCCTTGTATCTCACTTCCCATCTCCTTTGTTGTATCTTTTATAAACCTCTTATTCTCATCTCCTCCACTACTCTTTTCTTCACGTTTCCTCCTCTGTAAGTTCTTCACGGCCTTTTTATAACCTTCTTTCATCATTGCATGTTTCCCCGAACATTTTCTGTATCTATTCACGTATCTCTCGCTCCCATCTTTCCTCATGTCTGTTTCAGTCTTTCAGTTTTTTCCTTCCCCCCACCTCCTTCCTTGCATGTAGTTCTGTCACCCTCTCCACTTCTTATCTCACTTCCCGTGTACCCCTCTCCTTTCAGTAACATCATCGTTGCATCCTCTTCGCTACTTGCTCTTCATATTTGTAATCCTTGCTGCACACATCCTCTCTTCATGGCTTGCCTATTTCCACACTAATCTTTGCATCTTTCCTCCAATTCTCACCCCACATTTGTTGATAGTTTTTCTTTCTTCTCTCGCAAGCTCTTTCCGTCTCCTTCCGCGCATTTTCCTTCACGTATATATTCTATTTTGGGTCATACTCTGAAACATCTTCGTCCTTCTCTTTTCTGTCACCTCCAATGTATTATCCGTCTTGTGTTCTCCTTGTCCCTAATAATCCCTCCTTAATATCCACTCATTTAAGCTTTCCCTTTACATCCATCTAATATTCTCTTAAACCCCTCCTTTCCCAGCGTTTCTTCCACGATTCCTTCCTAGCATTCCTTTTCACGTATTCTGTTTTATTCTTTAATATCTTCCTTTTCCCAATCTCCATTCTCATCGCACCCATCGTCTTAATTCCACTCCATACTTTGATTTTTTTTTTTTTTTACTCAATTAGCCCCTTTCGCATTATTCTTCTCATCTTGAAATCTCTCCCCTATATCCTCTCTCAATGCATCTTTCCCCTAAACTTCACCTCAGATTTTCTAATATCTCCCTTTTCCTTGCATCTCTCCTCCATCTCCTCACCTGCAAAATTCTCCACGTATACTGTTCAGAAGTTAATAATTATATTCCCTTTCCTCTATCTCTTCTCTCAGCGCATCTTTCCTCATTCACCCATAGTTTCCTTAGGCATTCTTTCTCTCGCGTCCCTCCTTCCGTCTCTTCCTTCCTGTTATCTTCACATCTTCTCTGTCTAGCAAACTCTTCTTACTATCTTCCTTCCCCTAACTTCCATTCATTTCATCTCACCCGTTACACTCACCCCATGTTTTCGTAGAACTCTCTCTCTCTCTCTCTCTCTCTCTCTCGCTCTCTCTCCCAGCGCATAATTCTTCACGTCGTCACTCCTGCTTACATCCATTACGACAAACTACTGATTACTCTCCTCAGGACCCGGTAGTAAACTTCTCCTCACGTCCCGCCGTCGTCTGCCTCCATTCCATATTTTCTGAAGTCCCCCCTTAAAAGTCTTCTCTTCAAAAATTTTATGGTTGCTATTTTTTTGGGGGGTCTTGGGGAAAAAATTGGGGGGAAGGGGGCTCTGTGGAAAAGCGTGCGGGGGAAAGGCAGGGGAGGAAATGAATGAGGAAGGATAGGAAAGGAAAAGTAGTCTGATGAAAGGAGGAGGTGAAGAGAAAAACTGGTTAGATGGATGAATGGCACAGAAAACGAACAAGGTTCACGATGGGAGGAAATGGGACTGTATGGATGTGGATAGATGAATGAGTAGGTGGGTGAGTGGATGGAGAGAGAGAGAGAGAGAGAGAGAGAGAGAGAGAGAGAGAGAGAGAGCGCAGAGAAAGGCAAGGAAAAAGAGTGGGTAACAAGGAGAGAACAGAAAGAACAGACGCAAGTAGAAGAAGGAAAGAAGAAAACAAGTGAAGAAGAGCTCGGAGGAAGAGGAGGAGGAGGAGGAAGTGGAGGAGGAGGAAGTGGAGGAGGAGGAAGTGGAGGAGGAGGAGATTGAACAATATGGTTTTCGATAAGTTTACAAATGTGTGGTAATATATTGAAGAGAAATTTGAAGCCTTCCTCCTCCTCCTCCTCTTTTTTCCCTTCCTCCCCCTCCTCCCCTCTGTCTGTCTGTCTGTCTGTCTGTCTGTCTCTCTCTCTCTCATTTGCTACCAAGTTTCTTCCATCTCTTTTCCTTCTTTCCCACTTCCTCTCATCTTCATTTCTCTCTCCTCCTCCTCCTCTCCGTTGTACCTTCCCTCCTCCTTTCCATTTACTTTCTCTCCACCTCCTCCCTTCCTCCCTCCTTTTCATAACCCCTGCACCTGTTCCAGCCTTCTTCCTTCTCACAATATCTTACCTTCCACACACTCCTTTTCTTTGCCTTATTTCTTCCTTATGCATTTTTTTTTCACTTACCTTTTCTCCCTTCCTTCTCTTTCCCTTCACTTCCTCTTTCTCCCACCTATCTTTCACCATTCCTTCAAAATCTTCCATTTAATTTCTTCTTCCTTCTTCTTTCGCTCTACTTCCTCAGTCTTGTCTCTTTCCCCTTTCTTTCCCCATTTCTTCCAAAGTTTCTCCTTTTTCCCTCTTCCTTCCTCATTTTCTCTACTTCCTCCTTCACCACTTTAATATTTTCTTCTTTTTTTTCTGTTCATTCTCTTGTCTACTTCCCCCCTCCTTTTCTCTGCCACCCATTCCACGTTTTATCTCTTCCCCATTCATTTCTCTTTTCCTTACTTCCTTCTTACTCCCACTTGCATTTTCTCCCCTACATTTCCCTTCTCTCTCTCCTCCCTCCCTCCTCTTTTCTACTTGCTCTTTCCCTTCCCTTATATTCTCTCTTCCAAACTCCCCCTCTTCCCTCTTTTTTTTTCTTTCTACCTCCCCTTTTCTCCATTTTGCATTCTCTCTTTCTTTCTCTCTCTCTCTCTCTCTCTCTCTCTCTCTCTCTCTCTCTCTCTCTCTCTTAATCATCGTCCCACATTTATCTTCATTTCCTACCTCCCCCATGATATTCAATCCCCTTCTGTTCTATTTCGTTCTGTTTCCCTTTCATTTCTCTTCCCCTTCGACCTCCTTTCTATTTTCTCCTTCCCTTCTCCAGCACTCTCTCCACTTATTCCCTCCTTCCTCCTTCCCACACGCTGTCTATCCCGTCTCCTTCATCTTCCCTACTCTCTTCTCTTCTCATACATACTCGTCACCTACTCCCTTCTTTCTTCCTCTCACACTTATTACTTCTCCCGCTTTCTCTTCCTATCCTTGTTTCTCTCCCACATTCCATCTTCTCTCTCTCTCTCCTCAATCTACTACGTACTCCTCCTCCTCTTCCTTTCCCCTTCATTTGCATCTTCCCCTCCTCCTTGCTTCCTCTCTTCTACATTCTATCCCGATTTTCTCTCTCTTCTTCCTACCACACTTTCCTTTCCACCTGCTCCTTCCGCCTTTCCTCACTCACAAACTTCCTCCTCTTCCTCCAATCTTTCCTTCTCTTCTACATTCTCTCATCATTTTCTCTCTCCTCTTCCTGTCTCACTGTTCTCTCCACCTGTTCCTTCCTTCCTTTCTTCTCACACATTTCTTCCTCGTCCCTTATTTTCCTCTAATCCTTTCTTCTTCTCTCCTGCAGTTTCTCCTTTTCGCTCTCTCCTTTTCTTCTCACCTGCCTCTCTCCACATACTCCTTCCTCTCCTCCCAACCTGCTCCTTCTACCTCCTCTCCACCTGCTCCTTCCTGCTCCTCCCCACCTGCTTCTTCCTCCTCCTCTCCACCTGCTCCTTCCTCCTCCTCCCCACCTGCTTCTTCCTCCTCCTCTCCACCTGCTCCTTCCTCCGCCTCTCCACCTTCACCTCTCTCCTCCTCGCCACCTGCTCCTCCATCTCTCCATCTGCCCCTTCCTCCTCCTCTCCACCTGCTTCTTCCTTCTCCTCTCCACCTGCTGCTTCCTCCTTCCCTCCCACATTTCCCTCTGCTTCCTCCTCCCCCTTTCAGCCTTCTATGTAATTTTTTCCTCCTCTCCCACCGTGACGCGAGTTTTTTAAGCATTAGCATATCGGAAATTTGTCGCGAAGGAGGGACGGGTGAGGGGGAGGGAAAAGGAGGGAGGGAGGAAAGGTGAGGAAGACAGGGGGGGGAGAAAAGATAGGTGAGGAATGGGAAAAAGAAGAGGGAGGGAGGAAAGGTGAGGAGGAGAGGGAGGGGGAGGAAAGGTGACGAGGACAGGGAGGGGGAGGAAAAGTGAGGAGGAGAGGGAGGGAGAAAAGATAGGTGAGGAATGGGAAAAAGAAGAGGGAGGGAGGAAAGATGAGGAGGAGAGGGAGGGGGAGGAAAGGTGAGGGGGAGATGGAGGGAGGAAAGATAGGTGAGGAAGAGAAAAAGGAGAGGGAGGGAGGAAATGTGAGGGGGAGAACAGGAGGGAGAGGTGAGGGGGGGAGGGAAAAGGAGAGGGAGGGAGAAAAGGTAACGAGGAAAAGGAAGGAAAAAAGACAGGTGAGGATGAGGAAAAGGAGAGGGAGGGGAGCAGAGGTGAGGAGAGAAAAATAGTGACGGAGAGGTGAAGGGGAGGAAACAGGAGAGAGGAAGAAGAAAGAAAGTGAGGAGGAGAGAGAAATAAGGAGGAAAGAGAGGTGATTAAGAGGAAAAGGAGAGGGAGCGAGGAAAGAAGGTGAGGAGAAGAGAGAAATAAGGAAGGAATAAAGATGAGGAAGAGGAAAAGGAGACGGTGGATGCAGACGAGGAACGCGAGAAGGAATGAAAAATGAGAAAAGAGGTGAGGGAGAGGAAA
>NC_137046.1:34251130-34293630 GCF_032717465.1 Coenobita brevimanus
AGGAAAGGGAAAGAAGAGGAGGAGGAGGAGGAGGAAATGAAAGAGAGAAGCGGGTAAGGAAGAATAGTGAGTGCAGAAGAGGAAAGGTAAGGATGAATAAGTGAAGGAGAGAGAGAGAGAGAGAGAGAGAGAGAGAGAGAGGGGGGGGGAAATGATGGAGCGTGGAAAGATGAAGAAAGTGAGAGAGTAGAGTGAATGACGAAATACAGAGGGGGACGATTAAGAAAAATGGGAAAGAATGGAGAAAAGGAAGAGGAAAAAGACTGGACGGGATAGAGGGAAGTAAGAAAGGGAGGGAGATGGAAAGAGGAAGGTAAAAATGGATGAGAGGGAGAGAGAGGGAGGAGGAGAGGGGAGGGGAATGAATGCAGAGGGTGGAGGAGGGAGAGAAGGGATAAAGAAGAATGAGAGGAACAGAATGGAAGAAAGAACAGGGAGAGGATGAAAGTGAAAGGAAGAGAGGAGGGGTATGAAGTGGGGAACACAACACTCTCCTCATTCATACCACACGTATATTACTCAAGGCTTCTCTCTCTCTCTCTCTCTCTCTCTCTCTCTCTCTCTCTCACACACACACACACACACACACACACACACACACACACACACACACACACACACACACACACACTGACAGAATACTAAAATGTACTCCTATGCAACGGTACACGAGAGCAATTACACGTATCACAATAAGCACAGACATTACATGGGACAGTTACAAATGCACTCGACAATTACTACTACTAATATCACGTCTACAATCATTATCCCTACCGCCATTAAGGACAGAACTGGTATTAAGTCGTCCTTGCATTATCTTTCCATTAATTCCTATACCACCACCATCTTCACTCTCAGTTTAAGGACAGTGACGAGCCTAACCTGTGAAGCGTCAGTAATATCAGTAGCATCATCATCGGTATTTGTATTCGAAGTCTTTTTATGATCAGTATTTCCTCTACCTCTGCCAAAGCCACTGCCATCACCACCATGTTACTATCATCACCACGCTACCATCACCACCACCATTGCTGTTACCATCACCAAAGTCACTTATCACCATCACTGTTACTATCACCAACACTGCTGTTACTATCACCCTGCTACTGATATTACCCCCATCGCTACTAACACCGATACTGCCATCAATAACATCATTAGTAGAATCCCTACCACCATCAGCAGTCTCGGTTACCACAACAATCACCACAAGCTCCACCACCATCGACACGAACCGCAATCTCCAACTCAACCACAACCACCAGCACAACTACCATGAACACAATCCCTACCAAGCAGCCACAATCCCAGTCACTACCACACCACCATCGCCAATCACTGTCACTATGGCCATTATCAACCACAATCCCTACTAGCATCAGTAACAATCTAGCTCCCTATCACCAAGACCAACAATCCTTAATTACTACTACAATCCCAACTACTGTCTCTTTAACAATCCCCGCCACTGTCTATAGCAATCCCTACCACAATCAACACAAATCCCAAATGCCATAACCAAACTCTTAACACTCCGCAACAGTCTCCATCACTACCTCCATCACCTACCACATCCCTACCACCATCATCAACAATCCCAGTCGCCAGCTACCACAACCTCTACGACTATCGACCTTGTACGCAACCACGGGGCCTCAGTGTAAATGCCAGCAGCCACCACAGTTCGCTACGCACTTGCCCAATTACACATCGAACCGCTACGCACACTGTTACTCACAAGGGATCGATGTATCTGGTGTGTGTATATCTCTCACCGCTCTTACGCAAGTGGTAGGTGAAGACTAGGGCCACTTTATAAGGCTGCCTCCCTCGCTTAACAGACGGGCTGACGATTCGATGAGCTTAAATCTACCCTTCAGCACGTGAAATTTATACATAACTCATGAAAGACGTGAGAAATTGCAGCTACGGTATTTCATATTTGCTTTCAGACGATTTTCATTCAGCTCAAGAAAGACACTCCTTCTTCCAAGTGTTTAATACACTAAGTCTTTCACGACGTGAGAAGAGCTACCGTATTTTATTTCTGCTACTACAAGTGCCTCATTCAACCTAAGAGTAGCTTCCCGTCATTAACTGGTCAACATTTTTTGAATGCAGTTGTGCGTTTTTCTATTCGTCGTAAGAAACCAAGTATATGAGAGCATCGCATGCATGTATGTATTCACTTCTCTGTCTATTTTTAAGCTCGTTGCGTTGGTTTTGCCCTTCTTGGAATGAATTAATGCGCCATACATCTTTTGTCAACGACGCGTACCCTGATAATATCCAGCAACAGGCAAACGCAATCCACAGAGCTGACATTACTACAACACACCTGTCACACCAAGCAAACTTGCGCCAAACAAACGCCTACGCTACATCAGCTATTGGCAGCTTCAGAATTATGCTACACTTACAGCCACTTCTTAAGCCTACTCCCAACTTTCACAACTACCATAACTATCCTACAACTTTGTCCTCCTCCTACGCCTCTCACAACAAACCCACATACACTCATCTTCACAAACCCATAAAGTTACGCAGGACATTTACAACCCAACAAAGCCACATCTACAGAAAGCTTGTGGTTTTCGAAAATAAAAGTTATGCACAATAATTTTACATTTTATTCTGCCATTTTCCACGACATTACAAACTTATGCATCGCGTAGAACTAGAGCAGCCAAGTCATAAATACGTAACTACCACACACCAGATACTACGTGAACACCATACCTGCATATCCCCCTCCCCACACACCCTCATTCATACCGACACACACACACACACACACACACACACACACACACACACACACACCAACATCCTCCCACCCCTCCCACACAGCCACCTCTGCATACTAACCTCAAACTCGCACCCACATCTGCATCACACATACGCAGACGCACACCACACTACCCTCACACAACCAGCCCAGTCAACCTTCAGCCACAAGTAAGCCATACCTAAGCAGACCTATACCTCACCTGCAGCCGTATACAGTACACCCAAGCCTCTTCGAAAGCCAAATAACATCTTTCTCTTCGTCGACATCAAGCCTACAACACACCTATCCAACTATATTATAAACCCACACCTAACCACGCATATACCACACCTGCCCAGATCACATCCACTCAAGCATATACTACACCTGTCCAAGTACACACCACATCTAGGTAAATGTATATATCAACCACACCTACCTGAACCTACACCACACCTACCAAAACATACACAAACCACACCTACCCATATACACACCTGTCCAAACATAACCACACCTACCCAAACACATATTAACTACACCTTTCCATGTAACACACCTATTCAAGCATAAATTACACCTGCCCAGACACTCACTACACCTACTCAAACAAATTATATCCACGCTGCATCTAACCACACCAACACCACACTTTTCGTTGCTCCTATAATAACACACTTAATACACCACACTTTTGTGTTATGTTACACTAGTACCAACACCATAGCCACATCCCCCACCATACGACAGCACCAACACAACCACACTTCCACCACACCTGCAACCACACCACACCTCCAACCACACTTCCACTGCACCACAACCACATTACCACCACAACCACAGCCACACTCCCACAGCATCAGCAACCACACCACACCTCCAACCACACTTCCACCACACCACAACCACACTTCCACCACATCTGCAACCACACTTCAACCACACCTGCAACTACACCACACCTCCAACCACACTTCCACCACACCACACTCACACTACCACCACACCACAAATACAACCATACAACAACCACAGGACAACCACACCACAAGTCACCCACACCAGCGACCACACATAACACCACACCACAACCACACCTTCAACCACACTTACCACCACACCCGCAACCACACCACCACCACCAGAGCCACATCTGCCCCGCCGCCATACCAAGCTTACGCCACAATTAGAGAGGTACGCCAGTGCTGCCTGCCTGGTATAAGCCGTGGCACTGTAATTAAGGAGAAGGAGGCCACAACCACACCAGCGCTGGGATTACACCACCGAGCTCTCTCTCTCTCTCTCTCTCTCTCTCTCTCTCTCTCTCTCTCCATCTTCCTGCACTCTACGGCAGTTTGTATCATTCAGAGTCCCCACAAAACACACACACACACACACACACACACACACACACACACACACACACACACACACACACACACACACATACACACTTTTTTCTCCCAACCATTATCCTCCACAACGACTCCTCCCCTGAAGCACCGGATCTCTCTACTAGGGAGGCGTAAGTCCCCTCTCCCTAAGCTTGCCCAGGACAGGTTAGCAAGGGAGGTAGGACGCACAGGAAAGGACCCAGCCGGATATCGCGACGTCTGACCTAATAATAATGGGTCGGTCTGTCTGCCTACCGAATAATAATAGGAAGCAGTCACCTCTCTCCCTCTCTCTCTCTCTCTCTCTCTCTCTCTCTCTCTCTCTCTCTCTCTCTCTCTTCAGTGACAGGCCACTGGTGGTTGTAAAGAAAGGCTGTAAAGGGATAAGGCCACTGCTTCCCTTTAATTAACCTGAGCGAATGTTGCCGTGCTATTTATTCTCCTATTCTTACTGTTGATTTATTTGCGTATTCGTTTCAGATGGTACTGAAGTGTGTATACCTTCAGATCGGCTGCGTATTTCTCTCTCTCTCTCTCTCTCTCTCTCTCTCTCTCTCTCTCTCTCTCTCTCTCTCTCTCTCCCTATATTTTCGTCTTCCATCATCATCCCTATTCTCCCTCCTCTCCCTCCTCTTACATTCTCAGTCCCACACTCTCCATCACCCTCCCTTCCTCCCTCTCCCTCCCCCAGGCCTCTATCTCCATATCTCCTCCTCCCCCTCTTTTTTTAATTAAACTTATATCCCCAGCAGAAAATATCGCTGTCTAAATAAAACAATAAACTTCCGCACTCCGACTTATTATATATTACGGTCGGGCGGCTGTTGTTTCCCCCGCTGTCTTTTTAATGGCGTCTGTTTTTCTCCTTTCATATGTTTCTGTGGTGTCTTTCTTCCTTTCCTTTCCTTTCTGTGGGACTAGGATGCGTGAAATCCACAAACTGACAGAACATACGCAATATTTACTTACGATAAAACACGTATATATTGAGACTAAAAACCGAGACACACTATATTCTGAGTTAGTCTATCTTTGGCCTAACTAAAACAAATGCAAAAATTGATAAAATATTCTAACAGCTAAATAAAAAAGGTATAATCTAAAATGGAATACAGACTGATGTGGACCGTAACCACCTGACACCTGCGAGTTATTCTACAGGTGAATAAAGTCGTGTGGAGGTGGGCAAGATATGATATTATAAAAGGATCTCATCAAGATATACATTAAAGAAACAATAGAAAAAAAAATACTACGTGACAGAAAGGAGACTAATCTACACACACACACACACACACACACACACACACACACACATACACACACACACACACACACACACACACGATGAATTATATATACTATTTGTGCGTGATTTTTAGAGCTTTAAACTTAAAAAAAAAAAAACTGAAATGGGAAACAAATGTGAAAAACAAGAAGAAAAGTGAAAAATGGAAGGAAGAGTAATAAAGAGAATATAAAGGAGAGAAGACAGAGAGAAGACGAAAAGCAAGGGTAAGAAGAAAGAACGGAACAGAGGAAAAAATGGAAAGAACGAAGGGAAGTAAAAGTGAAGAAAATTAACAAAACAAAGTACGGAAAATGAGAAAGAGAAGAAAAATGAGAAGCCACACGATAAAACAAAATGAAGAAGAAGAAAAAAAAGGAGGAGAGTGGCAGACAGGCAGGAAGCGGGAAGGCAATCTTGTGAAGGGAGGAGAGAGAGAGAGAGAGAGAGAGAGAGAGAGAGAGAGAGAGAGAGAGAGAGAGAGAGAGAGAGAGAGGGAGGGAGAGAGAGAGAGAGAGAGAGAGAGAGTGCAGAAGGTGAAGGGGGAAAGAAAAGGGAGAGATAGGGCAAACAAAAGCAGGAAGGTGGGGAGGGGAGAGAAGGAGAAAGTAGGAGAGAGAGGAGGGAAGGAAGTGAGAGGCAGAAAACAGGGGAAGAGAAAGGAAGGGAGAGAAGAGACAAAAGGGAGGTATGCGTGAGTGAAAAAAAGAGTATGAGAGAGAGGTGAGGAAAGAACAAGACTGAAAGATGCCAAGAAAGAAAGAAAGAAAAAAAAGGAAGTAGGAGAAGAATATGGAGAGGGGAAGGAAAGGGTTTAAGAACAAGAGAGACGAGGAGAAGGGGAAAAGAACGGAGAGGGAGAGAGAGGAGGAAGGAGGGAAGGAAAAAAGTATACGAAAGGAAAAAGGGAAGGAAAGACAAAGGAAAAAAGAGGGCGGAATGTTGGAAAGGGAGGGAGGGGAATGAAGAACAGGGAGAGAGGAAGGAATAAGAAAAAGGACGGAGAGAGAGAGAGAGAGAGAGAGAGAGAGAGAGAGAGAGAGAGAGAGAGAGAGAGAGAGAGAGAGAGAGAGAGAGAAGGGGGAAGAACATGAGGAGAGGAGGAAAAAGGGAAAAGGGGAAGAACAAGAGGAGGGGAGGAAAAAGGGAGAAGGGGAAGAATAAGAGGAGGAAAAAGGGAGAAGGGGAAGACTAAGAGAAGAGGAAAAAGGGACAAGGGGAAGAATAAGAGGAGGAAAAAGTGAGAAAAGGAAGAATAAGAGGAGGAAAAAGGGAGAAAGGGGGAAAATAAGAGGAGGGGGAAAGTGAGGGAGGAGGGGGAAGGTGAGGGGGGAGGGGGGAAAGTGAGGGGGGAGGGGGAGGGGGAGGGGGATTGGGGGAGGGGTAACCAGGTGCCTGATTAGTTCGTCTTGTTGTCAGTGGTGATTGGTGGTGGTGGTGGTGGTGATTAAGACGGGGGAGGGGGAGAGGGGGGGGGAATGGGCCTCAAGTTTGGAGAGAAAGAAAAGGAGGTGACATTTTCGCTGGGAGAGACGTACGTGTGTGTGGGGGGAGGGAAAATGGAATTGAGTTTGGCGGATTTGGTTGAGATGGTGGTGGTGGTGGTGAAGGGCTGTGGTAGAAGATGTGGTTGTGGTAGTGGTGGTTGTGGTGGACGGTGCAGAAGCCTTTGTGAGAGGACTGTGCAATTATGATTAAAATAGTTGTGATGATGATGATGATGATGATGACGACGATGATGATGATAGTGGTGGCAATTATGGAGGTTGTAAAACAGCAGTGATGGTGATGATGATGATGATGATGATGATGACGATGATGATGATAGTGGTGGCAATTATGGTGGTTGTAAAACAGCAGTGATGGTGATGATGATGATGACGATGATGATGGTAGTGGTGGTAGATAATATGTGGCGTGGAGTCAGAGCCCGCAGCTGTTATTATTTGTAGTGATTGTGTGTGTTGCAAGAGAAACCGGAGACTGCTGTGGTAATGTCCCTTTGTATTTTGAAAGAAACCAGTCCTGTTTTTCTTAATTTCGCTGTCAGTTTTTATTGGCTGTTAACACTATCGTTGGGTATTCCTTTATGCTGGTGTCAGTGGTGATGATGATGATGTTAGAACTACGGTACGTGGACTTCTTGTATTTATCCACATTTCTTTAACGTTACTTTTTCTTGGATATAAAATGTTGCTGTCTTTCTATAACTGTCCTTGTACACAGAACTATTGTTCCTGTACGCCATGGTTTTGTTGTATGCAAAATAATGTATGTGCTGTATGATTATTAGTGGAAGTATATTGTTGTACGTAAAATTGGCGTGGTATGTGACTCGTTGTTGTTGTTAAATGAAGTGCTTTGTTCTATGTAAAAAAAAAATCTTGTGTGATTTTTCTTTGCTGTATGTCAAATATTTGTTGCTCTTCGTAAAATCTGTGTTGTTGTTTTGATGTTACGGCTGGAGAGGGAAAAGTGGTGCAAATTTTCAACCCTCCTCCTACGTCTCCTCTTCGTCCCCCTCCCCCCCCCTTTTCTTGCCGAGTGCGTGATCTGGGAGGCAAGTTTCTCTCTCTCTCTCTCTCTCTCTCTCTCTCTCTCTCTCTCTCTCTCTCTCTCTCAGCTTTCTTTTTGCTCATTTATCATTTAATTTTCTGTCTCTCTCCCCTCTGTCTTCCATTACTCTCTTTATCTTCTATTGCAATATTTTTTCCGTGGCTTTATTGTTTTCAATCAGTTATCTTTTCTGTCATCTTCGTCCTTCCTCTTCATTGCCTACATGAATCCATCACTTCTCTCCTCCCGTCACTCCTCTCCTCTCAATCTCCCTTGTTACATGCATCTCATGTTTCTCGACTTTCTTTTCCCTCATTCTTAATTTTCTTCTGTACCTCCCTCTCTCTATCCCTTCTCTGTGTCCATCTCTGTTCTTCATTCTGTTTTTCTGACGCCTAGTTCATCCATACATTTGTCTTCCTCTTCGTTTGTTTTCCCTTTCAGATCATTTTTTTTTTCCATGTATTCACTCTTGTCTTTTTTCTTCTTCTTAGTCACTTTAAATTCTCCTCTATTCTCAAACTTTTCCATTCTCATCCTTCTCCTTTTTATTACCTCGTCTGTGTTTCTCGTTCCCCTATGTTCCTGTTACCTATCTCCATATATCCATTTCTCTACCATTCCATCTCACCACACATCTCCCTCTATTTCTATCTGCGTGTCTGTCTGTCTATCTCTCCGTATCCATCTATCTATACCTATCTGCCTGTATCTCAATCTATCTATTTATCTATATTTATTTTCTTGTGAGTGGTCGCCTCAACAAAGGGTCCTTGCTCTTCCATCTAGGTACCTGCCTCTCTCTGCTTCTTCTCCCAACCACACAACTCACATGCCTCGT
This sequence comes from Coenobita brevimanus, assembly GCF_032717465.1. Taxonomy (NCBI): domain Eukaryota; kingdom Metazoa; phylum Arthropoda; class Malacostraca; order Decapoda; family Coenobitidae; genus Coenobita; species Coenobita brevimanus. The sequence goes on from NC_137046.1 coordinate 34,259,986, forward strand.
TTATCACCATTCATTCATTCATTCATTCATTCACTTATTCATCACCATCTTTCACTCTTCATTAATTCGTTCCTTTCCTCATCACCTTCTTTCACCATCCACTCCTTCATTCACCATCACCTTTCACTCTTCATTCATTCATTTCTTCATCACCTTCTTTCACCATTCATCCATTTCTTTACCACCTTCTTTCATCATTCATTCATTCATTTATTCACCACCGCCTTTTACCTTTCATTCCTTTATTCACCACTACCTTTCACCCTTCATTCATTCCTTTATTCATCCCCTATTTATCCCCCATCACTCACTTCCAATCACTTATCCGTAGCCTCTTCAGTACAATGACAGTTATATATTACCGCGAAACGATTTCACTCACATCTACGGGCACCTCATACTGAAGGGGTGAATGGCGTCTTTGTAACTCTTTCACTACGGTGCGGCTGAAACAATAAAATCGATCGGTGGTAAAACGAAAAAAGTCTCTCTCTCTCTCTCTCTCTCTCTCTCTCTCTCTCTCTCTCTCTGCCTGCTCTTCCTTCTTCAGTATTCCTTCCGTGACTATCAGTATTTTTCTTTTTAAATCTTTTTTTCTTATTCTCGACTTACATTTTTCCATTTTCGTTACAAGCTTTTCCATGTGTTCCTTTCCCTTGTTTTCTTGTCTTTTTCCTTCATCTTCCTTTCCTCTCTTTCTATCCATTTTTCATACTACCAGCCTTCCACTTCTCCTTTCCTTCTCATTCTCTTCTGTTCCCTGAACTCTTTCCTATGCTGTTCTTCTTTTTTCGTCTTTCTTCTCTTCTTTCCATCTCCTTTTTCTTATTTACATCTCTGTCTGTCTGTCTGTCTGTCTCTGTCTCTGTCTGTCTGTCTGTCTGTCTGTCTCTCTCTCTCTCTCTCTCTCTCTCTCGTCTGCCCTCAGCATGCGCATTTCGGGGTGGGTGCGGACTTTCCCATTGCTTGGTTCAGGACGGAGGGTCGCGGCCAGCATACCAAGTGGTGCCCGCCCTGCTGTCAATACCACTACCACTACCACTATCATTACCACTACCACTACAACCAACACCACTACCACCACTACCACTACAATAACTACCACGACTCCTATCCCTACTACCATCACCATCACAACCACTATCATTACCATCGCTGTCTCTATCACCGCAGCCACCACCATCACTATTATTACCACCACTACCAGCACTTACTATCATGACTATTACCACCACCCTTACTCCTGCTATCACCACTACAACCACCACCATCCCTACGAGTACTGTTATCACTGCTACCATGACCACCATCATTATCACTACCCACAACAACAATGCTCTCACCATCACTATGACTGCCACCACCACTACTATTACTACTAACGTCATTGCCACTACTGTAACTTTCACCAGCACCACTACTGCCACCATCATTAACACCATCATCGCTATCACCATACCACTTTTATCAATCACTAAAATCACCACCGCCACCACTATCTCCGCCACTGCTGTAACTTTCATCACCGTCAACATCTCCTTCATCTTGAGTACCACCAATACACTAGAAGCATGACCATCACTACTACCACTATCATCACTACCACCACCAGTGCCACCCATATCAGCCCACCATCACCTCTATATCAACCTATATCTTCAATGCTGAGTGCGCGAAGGATTCATTGCAATACTTCTCTGGGCGTAGGAAAATACTCAACTTCACATCATTTTACATAACGCAATCGGGGACGCCATAGAAAGACCAGGTTCCTAATTTTCTTTACATCTTTCAATATCTGTGTCATTTAATGGGAGTCTGCCTTAATCTTCACGTCTGTTGTAATATTATGTCCGTCTGATTATTTCCTGGTCTGTTTTTCCTGCTGTGTTTGTTTCGTGGGAGGGAGAGTTGTTTGTGAGATGGATAAAAAACAGACGGAAGTTTGTTGCTATTGGTGCGTCAGGCAAGAGACACGCAGGTATTACATTGATTTAGTGTGTGTGTGTGTGTGTGTGTGTGTGTGTGTGTGTGTGTGTGTGTGTGTGTGTGTGTGTGTGTGTGTGTGTGTGTGTGTGTGTGTGTGTGTGTGTGTGTGTGTGTGTGTGTGTGTGTGTGTGTGTGTGTGTGTGTGTGTGTGTGTGTGTGTGTGTGTGTGTGTGTGTGTGTGTGTGTGTGTGTGTGTGTGTGTGTGTGTGTGTGTGTGTGTGTGTGTGTGACCTCGTTATTTCGATGCTTCTGGATTACTTATCGACTGAAGGAATCTGGTGACCTATTTTGTTTGTGTTGTGTTCAAAGATTCAAAGGAAATAGGAACGAAAAATACTAAAAAAAAAAAAAACAGGAAATGGAAGAGAGACAAACAGAGAGGTACAACTGAGAGGCTAATAAAAGGATGAAGCGAGGGAATTATTAAACTTCATCAGCAATGTCAATATACCCGCTTTCAAACAACAGATTAGTCATTTTTATATATTTTTAACTGATCCATCAAGACAATAAAATATAATACCAAACCGCAAACTAAAAAATATGAGTGAAACCTCCAATGTCAACCTTACTTGTTTCTAATCTTTATTTCATGTTATTTTCATCCTACAAAATCACATTAAATATACGAACGTCTTACTAATTATAAATAACAGAAAGAAGAAATTTATATTCGTGATTCTCTCGGTTAATTGTTCTTTCCTTTCTTGTGATTCGTAAAGTTCATGCTTATTTTTATTTCACCTTTCCTTTGCCGTTTTCATTTACATATTAAGTTCCTCGTTGCATTTTTCTTGATGTTCTGTTATCCCATCTACGGTCACTCCTTCCATTGTTCTGACAGTCCTTCCAGTATCTTCATTCAGTTCCATCCGCCTCTATCCCTTCCATTATAATTCCTTTGCTATCTCCCTCCCTCCACGCTTTAATCATTCTCCGTATTTCTTTTCGTAATCCCTCTCCACCTGCGTTCTTCCTGCATCCCTCTCATTTTGTCTTTCTCCTTTACATCCCTTTTATTTACGCTCCTCCCTCCCTGTCATCTATCCCTCCTTTCTTCTTCCATTCCACCCTTTCTACCTTTCTTCCTCGTTCCTCCTCCTCCTCTTTCCATTTCCTGCTCCTCATCTTTCCTTCTCACCACTAATTTTTCTTCACTTTCTTCTTCCCCTCATTCTTGTCCTTTCTTCCACCATTCCCTCTGCCTCTGCATTTCATAACCACTCTCCTTCCCCTCCCTCCTCCCCGTCCATGCTTCCCTTCCCTCCTCTCATGTCCCCTATCTCATGCTCTCTCTACTTCCTTCCCGTTTTACCACCACTCGTCCCTCTTCCTTCCATCCATCCTTTCCATCCACCCACTTGCACTTCCTATTCACGTCCCAAGAGTATAGCATCTTTCTATTTTCTTCTCCTCTGTTTCTTTTCCACGCAAGGCCAAACGAACACACACACACACACACACACACACACACTGCTCTCTCTCTCTCTCTCTCTCTCTCTCTCTCTCTCTCTCCGCCCCATTTAACTTTCTCCCTCCCATCCTCATCCTTCCCTCACGTTCTCTCCTCCCTCCGCCCCTCCCGTCTTTTCCTACTTCCTTATCTACCTCAGTTTCTCACTACTTTCCTCCCTTCTTTCCTCAGTCTTTCCTTGCTTCCACCTTTCTCCTATTCCCACCCTTCCTCCTTACCTCTAACTCTCCTTACTTTCCTTTCTTATCTCTCCCTCCCTCTCCCCATACTTACTTTCCTCCCTCCCTCTTTATGTCCATCTTTCTCTACACCTCTCCCTACTTCCCCCCTTACCTCCGTCTTTCCCTACTTTCCTCGCTCCCTCCACCTCTCCATACTCTCCTCCTTACCTCCATCTATCCCTACTTCTGTTCCTCCCTCCACCTCTCCAAACTTCCCCCATCCCTCCTTACCTCCACCTATCCCTACTTCTCTCCCTCCCTCCACCTCTCCATACTTCCCTCCGTGCCTCCCTCCTGGTCCCTCCCGGTTATAAAGAAATATTGGGTATTGGACGCAGGGTATTGACAAAGGCATTAAGCCCCAAGTAATACAAGGAAGGAGCAAGTACTTGGAAGGGCGGCAGGCAAGGAAGGAGGGAAGGAGGGAAGACAAGGAAGTAAAGTGAGGAGACAGAGAGGGAGAAGGAAGGAAGGGGTGGAATATGCAAAGAGGAAGGGAGGGAGAGTGGGGAGGAGTAAAGTATGGAGTGGGGAGGAGTAAAGTATGGAGTGGGGAAGGGAAGATGGAAATGAAGAAAAGTAAACTGAGAGAGAGAGAAGGTTAGTGAGAGGGAGGGAGGAAAGACTGGAAATGGGAGGAGAAATGGGCGATGGCAAGAGGGAAGCAAGGAAAGAAGGAAGGATGGAAGGAAAGAAGGAGGGAAAGCCGAAGAGGAAGAGGTTGAAAGAGGTTAGTGAGAAAAAGAAGAGGCGGGAAGGTAAGAACGTGGTGAAAGAAGGGAGGAGAGAGGAATACTAAGTAGAGGAAGAGGAGAGGGAAGAAGAGGGTGTAGGGATAGGGGAGAATACCAAATAGAGAGAGAGAGAGAGAGAGAGAGAGAGAGAGAGAGAATATACACAATAAAGCGTAAATATACACAATAAAGTGTAAATCACCTGCTCTTGAAATGCAACAATATTAACACAGATCTCTATCCCATTCGTACCTTTCCACACCACAAACTAAACTTCGTTCTATATAGTTTTACAGAATTACAATCATCCCTCAGGCTTTTTTGTTTCTCAACTTTCTCTGCATTCTTGAACCTTTTATTAAACTCAACGAACCATACTACATCATCTTCACCCGCTCTTTTATCTTTGCTTATATTTCTGTCTTAACCCTCCTCAGGTACACCTACAGTTTCGCTTACAACACAGGTACATAAGGGTCTGTCAGACCCAGCTTTAAAAAAAATGCCGTTGTGTAACACGTTTCATATAATGAATTCCTGAACACCCCTCAATGTATTAGGTCTTACCAGTTACAAAATTATGCAAATTAGTTTTGGTTCGCATAACTGTAAAAATCGAGAAAAAAATGCCAAACTATTATTTATTTTATTTTTTTGGCAGTCGCCATACACGAAAACAAAGAACACTATGAGCCTAGCACTTGTGTCACAACTTCAGGGATGGAGGTCCTTCATTATGAGCATAGTGGATGCCACACAACATAAAGATAACCTGCAAACTCGGAGTGAAAATAATCTCACCCCTCCTCAGGTCTATCTGGGTCTCAAAGACCCGACATGCAATTCTAAGTGATATGTTGCAAAAACAAAGAGAGACACTAAAGTAACCCCCCTACACCCTGCATGGGCACAAAAAATTAGGAAGCTATTGAGGACAGGGATCCCAAGCATCTATAAGTTACTGAACTACAGCATCGACAAAATCGCTCGGGTCTGTCAGACCCAGGTGTACCTGAGGATGGTTAATAACCATCCTACATTCATGTCACACAGTATCCCTACCACCATATCAACCCCTCAGTAAATCCTTGTCACACTACGCGATATGTCCTCAACAGTCACCTCCGTTCCTCCCACGTCTAACATGACAAAGGCATATCCCCGCATCACTCACACTCATCATCATCCCATGCACATCATGTACAGCTTTACACCACGTTAATAGTCAGAATGTACAACTGGTCAGCTTCTTGGTCTTTCCCACTGCATACAATGTCCGGTTTTAAATGCGATGTGTCCCGGTATGGAAATGAGGGGATTTTTTTTTCTTGTTTTCTTTTTATTGAACAAGTTACGTTTAGATTTTTTATTCTTTCAATGTACAAAGTTACAGCTCCCACATCTTACCCGTTCCTTCTATAACATACTTCCCCCTAACGACCACCCCCTATGCCATCCACCCCATATCCCATCCACGTCGTACCGGTACATAATATGCTGATCCCTTCCTGCCACAGCTCCTCTAAAAACATCTCAACAAAACTCACCCCACAGCAGAGATCCGAGATAGCCTTACCCACCCGTCATCCACATCTCTGACCTAACATACCGTATTTCAGTAACAGTTCTACAAAAAACTTGTGGAGATGAACAGAAACTTATATAGTACACTACCTCATGACGATGAAGCTTGAAGATCAAGCAGACGAAGTTCGTCCAAATTCTGAAATGGAAAAAAATATATGTTAGTTATACTCAATTAAGCAAGGTTATTTATGATTCGCAAATACACATAATTATTGATAGTAAAAATATAGTATGATATTAAAAGGCCGTAACTAGAAGCACCACCATTAATCTGGAATGATGGGGCAGAGAGCCTGACACAGCTGAGGCAACGAACCATACGGATGAGCTGCCTAAAAAACTAGAAAAAAGGAAACGAAACTAATGAGGAAAACACGGATAACTAATTGACAGGACTCAGGGGAGGTTGTAAAAATACCAAAAAGTGGCAGAAAGAAAAAACAACAGGTTAAATAAAGCCTCTAAAATATTATTCGTCTGTCATTTGCATACTAGGATTTCCCATCATAAAATCAACAGTTGGGCAATACCAGTAGTCACGGTAATATTATAATGTTTCTCCTTTACGATGCTGTAGACTCACCTCTGTATATTGAACACCACACAGTTTTGCTTACGTGGGGAAAAAAAAATATTCAGAAAGGTGAACACCAATTGATGCTTTGGCTGCAATGGACTCAGTTATTTCACTTAGGCAAACATTTGACGATTTTTCTTAGCATAAATAATTTCCAGATGCCAAAAGGTCAAGGGAAGACAACAAACGATGAGGCACGCACAAATTAGGAGGAAATATATAGATGATTATTGAGCCATAACAGGGAGGAAAATATTCTGAACTGAGAGTTGAGAACGTAAAAACAAGACTATGAAACTGAACAGGATGGCACAGATCCCAAGTAAAAAAGAAGCGAAGGTAGAATGGAGATTAGAGATTAAGCAGTGTGACTGTGGTTATTAAAAAAAAAATAAATAACAAGAAATAGGAGAAGACTTAACAGAAAATTTTAGGAGTCAATAAGGTGGCATAAATTCTAAGCTAATATACAAGAAAAAAAATACACATCAGAGTGGTACACATGGGCGTCCGGAGGGAGGGGGGGAAGGGGGGGCAGTTGCCCCCCCCCCTTGGAATTCGACGGCTTCAGTTCTTGTTCAAGGTTGATTGAGTGATTTGAGTTGATTCATGCATTCTGTCACTATGCATTTGATGTAAGTCAGGTAACTCATGTAAGTATTTGACTATGCCTATTTGGAGTGCGTGTATTTTCATATAACCGCACACATGTAAAATTTCTTTTATTTTGCCCCCCCCTTACAAAAAATCCTGCGGACGCCCCTGGTGGCACATATCATAAATACAAGACAGGTGATGGTAAAGCAAAGATCGTAAGACTCAACAATGTGACAAGTTTGAATGAAGACCAAGAGGATGAGCGTAAGAACATTTGAAGATTAGGCAGCAAAAGAGAAAAAAGTAAAGATAAAGATTAATTTCCCAAACAAAAAAGAAATGATAAAAAAGCTGGCTATGACTCTACATGGTGACACATTAAAAAAGGAACGAGTACAAAATCCAAATGAGTGGCAGCTTTCCTTAACATGACAAAAGAAGATAAGGAAAAACAGAGAAGATCAGACAGTCAGATTATGAGACACTGCAAGGTGACGAGGATCTTAAATAACACAAAAGGAGTGAAAGGAAAAAACTGAGATGATTATAAGATTCAGAAGGATGGCACAACCTAAAAAAAAAAAAAACAGACAGGGTGACGGTAAAATACAGATTAGAGAGAGAGAGAGAGAGAGAGAGAGAGAGTCAGACAGTAAAACAGAGATTATATCAGTAGGAGACAAATTTAAAACAAGAAATTATAATTTTCAATACAAGTTGGCATAGCTATATATAAAAATGGAAGAAAAAGAAGAATAAAGAAAAAAGATGACGATGAAGAAGAAGAAACAGAAGAAGAAGAAGGTGACGAGCAAACCAGATTAAACGACTCAACAAGGCGGTAGAGATCCTAAACAAGAGAGGAGGAGGAAGGGGTTGAGGGGAAAAGAAACTTAAACCTTCTCCCCTCCCCATAGCGAGGGGAAAAAAGCGGGTGTGGCAGTAAGCCGAGGGGACGCCCGCTGACAGAAGGATCCGCTGCAAATAGTCTGGGAAAATTGAAGGAGGTCCAAGTGCCAATCAGGATATCTGGAGCTCTTGGAGATTTCAGAAGAGGGTAAGCGGGAGGAGGAGGTGCTGGTTGGGGGACTTTTCTTTGGGTAGAGCTTCTTTTTTTCCTTTTTTTTTTCCTTGAGGTGCCGGAGGAGTATTGATGGATTCGAGGTGTCTTTGGATAGTGGGGGTCTTTCTGGATTTTTTTCTTTTTTTTATGTGGAGGATGAGATAATTGTGGTGGTGCTTCGAGGGGCTTGTTTTTGGATGTATTTTTTTTTATGGTGTCGAAAAGGTATTGAAGGATGTAAGGACCTTTTCTTGGATGGTACTTTTTATCTACTTATTTTTCTCCACGTGAAGGTGGTGCTGATGGTGACGGGTGGGGGACTTTTCTTTGGATGGATTTCGTTTATGGTGTCGAAAAGATATTGAAGGCTTTGGGATCTTTTTTTTTTGTATCATTTTATTTAGTTTTTGTAGGTAAGATGGGGCGACTGTGATGGTGGATTGGGGGACTATTTTTGGGGGTGGTCTTTTTAAGGTCTCGGAAAGTATTAAAGGATTTGGGGTGTTTTTGGATATTTTACTTTTTTCTTTTTTTTTATGTGGCAGAGGAGGTAACTGTGGTGGTTGTGGTGGTAATGGTGGTGGCTGGGGAACTGTTCTTTGGATGGCCTTTTTTTTTAAGGGGTCTCAAAGGTGGTGAAGGATTTGGGATTTTTTTTTTTTTTTTTTTTTCATATTTTGTCGAGGTGTGGTGGAGTTCTTAGAAAATGCTGGGGGTCTTGGGGGAGTTTTTCTTTGAGGGGAAACTTTTTTATGGTGTCGGGAAGGTGATGAAGGATACCGGCAATTTAGGGGCAATTTTCTTTCTTTTTCTTTCATTTTTTTTTTTTTTTTTTACGTGGTTTGGGGGTGAAGGTGTCTGAAATGCGGTGACAGTTTGCGGGCTTTTCTTTGGATCTTTTTTCCTCAAGGTGTCGGAATGGTAGTGAAAGATTTGGTAACTTCTTCGGGTGATTTTTATGTTTCTGTTGAGGGAGGATTTGTGCTGTCTGAGAGGCAGTGGGGACTTGCGACTTCCTTGCGTGGATTTTCCTGTTTTATTGTCTTTCTTTTCCTTCATTCTTTCCTCTTCCTTCAGCTTGTGGGTGGCTCTACACTGAGTGATAAGCCAAATAGTTTCCTGTACACCAGGAAACCATTTACAGTACGCTGGGTGGTAACCATATAACCAAATTATGGCGCCTGGTGGTTCAGTGGGTAATTAAGGTGCTCCAGTCGGATTGAGCCTGTGCAGGTTTATATCCAAGGGGTGGTTGGGGTTTATTGCTCAGGTAATGCCACTCATGGATGAATGAGGCTGGTCACTCTCATCTTAAATGTCAGGACCAACTTGTCTACGCTCCTCATGGGGCAACGTAGAATTGGATGACGAATGGATGATGATGATGATGATGATGATGATGATGATAATGAATATAACTACTAGTACCTCTGCCGAGGAGGTTATATTTTAACCCGGGTTTGTTTGATTATTTTCTGTCAGTCTGTGTGTCTGCCTGTCTGTCCGTCTGTCTGTTAGGAAGATTACTCAGAAAGTTATAAACGGATTTTGACGAAATTTTGTGGAAGGGTGGGCCATGGGCCAACTAAGAAATGATTTAATATTGGGGCGGATCTGGATCCTTATCCGGAGTGTCCCGCACAGTATCTCCAAAAGCGATAGATGAACAATGAAACTGTGGAAACGCGAGCCATGAACTAAAAATGAATTGATTAAATTTTAGAGGGGATCCTGATCCGGATCCTATATCCAAGGATCCGGAACCGGAACCTGTTTGATGGCAATGGCATTGGCAGGAACCGGATCCTTTTTGATGGTAATGGCATTGGCAGAGGTATGCACTCTCTGAGCGCTTTCTTGCTATTATTAATATCATCATCATCATCATCATCAACATAAACCTCAACAACACCAAAATCATTATTATCGTGTGTGTGTGTGTGTGTGTGTGTGTGTGTGTGTGTGTGTGTGTGTGTGTGTGTGTGTGTGTGTGTGTGTGTGTGTGTGTGTGTGTGTGTGGATCATGTATGTAAAGTGGTGATGGTATGCGGTTGTTACAAAGGAAAGCAAACAGCAACACACCTTATAGTTCTTTCTAGGCTGCTTGTTACGGAGCAGACTATGATTACAAGATAGACTTCTTCATCCTGAAGGATAAGAGGGCTGCATGGATGTGAAGGATGGAGGTATGTGTAGTGTTGTGTGATACTGAGTTGCGTATATTTGGGGTGGATAGGGATGTGTTGGGTGTTTGTGCATGGTGTTGTGTGAAAGTGTGTGTATATGGAATGGATGGCGATGTGAAGGATGTGTGCACGTGAGATGTGTGCTACTGAGTTGTGTTTATATGGGATGGATGGGGATGTGTAGGGTTAGTGCAGGTGAGCTGTGTGCTACTGAGTTGTGTATGGGATGGATGAGGATGGGTGAGGGAGGGATGAAGGCCGTAGGTACGTGAGGGATATCAGGGGCTCTTCAATACTCCGGCAGAGCTGATGGAGCCTCTGTGGTGTGGCTCCTTTGAGACTTAGAAATGGGTTCTTTTACAGCACTGGGTTTGCTTTGTTTCAGAGGACAGGGAGTGGGTTTGCTTTGCCGAATATTTTGCTTAACAATTCTGAGTTTGCTTAGATGTACATGCATGGCCAAAGACTTCAGATGTAAATGTATATACAAGTTTCATCTGCATTTTCATCTACCTATCTCCTGTGAATCCCTATCTCACTGTCGTATGTCGCCTCATCATCTCTCTTTACCCTGAGCATCTTACATACGATATATATTTAATCGAAGGCGAAGTCCTTATTTTAAAAAAAAAAAAAAAAAAAAAAAAAAAAAAAGTTCCTACGTTTCTCTTCACATTAACAGCAACCTAGAGCACAAGGGCCTGAATTCAAAATCAAACATATGATTAATCTGCCACTCCACAACAATCTGCCACGGGAACAAAGTCATGAGGAGTTCTTGCACTCTTCTTTCATGTCCTTACCTTAAAAAAAAAAAAAAAAAAAAAAAAAAAAAAGGACTGAAAACTGACTTAAATGTTTACTTGGGAATGCAGACGTTCTTGCATTCTCCTTCTACGTCCTGCAATAAAAATAAACTTCACAGCAACGGCAGGGAACAGACTTAATATAAACACCCCTTCGTTAATCAAACTGGTTTTGTTGGAGGAAGAGAAAGAAGAGGTATGGCAAAGTCCTGCAATCTTTTATCACTGTCTTTCCTTTTTAAAAAATCATGTTTAAGATCAAGAAGATATCGTACGTTTGTTTGCAAATTCATACATTCTTGCCATCTCCTTATAAGCTTCGACAAAAAAATATAAGTAAACAAGCAGACAACACACAGAGAGCGCATACCTCCGTCGAAGCCTCTACCAGACAAATCACCACCAAAATTTAATCAACTCTTCCTTGGCCTAGGAACTAGATATCCACGAGAAGTTTAACTTAAATCCATCAATAACTTTTTGAGATATGTCGTGGAAAAAAAAAAAAAAAACACGGGACTCGATATCGGATCACCACCAAAATTAAGTCAACTCTTGCTTGGCCTATGACCCAAATCTCCACAAAAGCTCACTGAAATCCATCAATACCTTTCCGAGATATCTTGTCGACACACAGACAAACAGAGGTGAAGGCGTCACCTCCACCTTTCGCTGACGGAGGCAATAAATAATAAGTAAACAGAACTCGATTAATAAACAGTAGCTACGAAACAGAAGCCATCGTAAGTCTGTTTGCGAATCGTGGCACAGGTCCCTCCCTAACCTTTCTTACCTTCCAACTAAGCCCTGCCCAAACTCCCTTACCCCGGGTCACACAAACAAGCCCCTTCTCCCACCTCCTCACAACTTGGAATGTCAGCTGGATTTTGCTTTTATATTTTTTTCATGGCTTTATTTTTCTCATATGCTTCTCTCTCTCTCTCTCTCTCTCTCTCTCTCTCTCTCTCTCTCTCTCTCTCTCTCTCCTATCTTTCTTTTTCGCGATGAGGTTGGGTGAGGGATCGGCTTTATGATAGTGGAGGTATCAGAGAGGCGGCCAGGACTCGAGGGGGTGATGGCAGGAAGGAAGGAAGGAAGGAAGAGGTGTGAAGGAAGAGGGAAGAAGAGAGGAAGAGAGTGAGGGATGAGGGAGAAGACGGGGATGAGAGGAGGAGAATGAAGATGAAAGTGGAAGACGAATTTATGGGATAAAGGAAGGGAAGATAAGGTGTGCAGGAAAATGAGAGAGAGAGAGAGAGAGAGAGAGAGAGATTAATGTATTTAGGACAGAGACGAATCAGCAGAGTGTCAAGTTAAAATATAAATAAATAAATAATTAAATAAATGAAGAATGCAAGCTTTGTTACATTGTCTTTACATTTACTTCATCCACCAACAGCTTTATACTTCAGTTATCATTATAATTATCCATCGAAGTTTTTGTTGATGAAATACCGAGGAAAAAGTTGGAAAAAAAGGCAAGGGAAGGGGGACACTGGAGAAGGAAAAAAAAAAAAAAGAAACCGTGGACATGGAAGGAAGATAAACAAGGGGGAAATGAAGGAAAGATGAATAAGAATCCGAGGGAAGGAAGGAAGAAGATACAAGGGAGAGAAAAGGATAAAGAATAAATAACGAAGGGAGAAAAGGGAGGTTAAGGAGGAAGAGGGAAATGGGGAAGACCGAACGTCTGGAAGCAAATGGTGGTTTTTGAAGGTACATGAATATGAAGGAGAGGAAGAGGGAGGGTAAATGTAGGAGGGAGAGGGGAGGGAGGAGCACGGGGGAAACAGTGCAGAAATAGGGAGTTAGGCTTAAGGAAAACAGAGAGAGAGAGAGAGAGAGAGAGAGAGAGAGAGAATATGTGAGGCTAGATATAATGAGAGGAAGTGATGAAAATGTAAGCTAGGAGATATGATGATGATGATGATGATGATGATGATGGCACATTATAATCATAAAATAATAACTGATAATCATTTTGGTAACGAAAAGCGAAAATATTGAGAGCAAGATGAAGGCAGGACGACGATGGGGATGATGATGATGAAAGGAGAAGGAAAACAAGAGAAGAGAATGAAGAAGGGGCTATGACCATAAAGAAAGGATAAAGGGAAAATGAGGAGAGGGCGAGATGAGGTGAGGGGAAGGTGGGGAAAACAGGATGGGGGTAAAGAGAGGGGAAAACGACAGCTCTCCCCCACCCCTCTCCCCTCACCTCCCCTTCCGACAAACATCATTTCCCCTCATCCCAGCCCCGATTCCCCCCTTCCCTCCCCACACACACATACTTTCCCCCTCCAAACATCACTACTACGTCTCCTCTCTTCCTTATTCTTATCTTAAACTCAATGAATTAGGTGCCATAGTGACATTCTTTTCTACAACAAATATCACCGAAAGGACCAATGTTTCTGTTGCTGTTGGCTTTTCTTTGTACTCCTTTCTACTCCTTCGATATTCAAGCTCTCTCTCCTCACCTCCGCTCCCTCCCCTCGACACTTCCCTCCCCCTAGTACATTTCCTTCTCTCCGAACACATTTCCCAAGCCATACAACGCTACCATACTTCCCCGCATCATTGGACTCCACACTGCTCAAGCTCTCTCATCTTGTTTCACCTCTTCTTTCTTCATCCATCCCCCCACACAGTATTACATCTCCCCTCACCCCCACCTACCCCTCCCTTGCCTCCCTCACCCCTACCCATTACCCTCCAACACACAGGCCCAAGTTCTCTCCCCTCACTACCTCCCCCCATCCTCCCATCGCTTCCTCCACCCCCTCCCCTCCCCCTCCCCTCCCCCTGTCCTCATAAAGCCACGGTTATGGACCCTCCCTGTCTTACCTGCCACCTGCTCCCCTCTCCTCCCCACCCCTCTCCCCTTTTCTCTCTTCTCCTCTCCTCTCCCCTCCTCTCCTCCCTTCCCTTCTTTCCCCTCCCAACTCCTCTTCCTCCTATCTCCTACTTTTATGCCTCTATCCCTTCCATCACCTTCTCACTTGTACCTCCTCTCCTTTTTTCCCCTCCCATTTCTCGTCCTATTTCCTCTCCCATATTTCTCTTTCTCTTCATATTTTCCCTCATTTTTTTTTTCTTTAATATCTCTTCTTTCCCTTTCACATCCCTTCCCCTTCCTCATATTCCTCTACTTTTCTCCAACATTCTCCATCCCTCTCCTCACTCTCGTTAGTTTCCCTGCGCTTCTGGCTTGACTTATTTTCCTCCCTCTCTCACCTTTCCTCTCCCTTCGTCTGTTACTCCTCTTTTTCCGTTCTTCGCTATTACTCTCTTCCCTGTTACTCTTCCTTCCAAATCTATCTCTTCCTTCACAAACTTCCTCCCTCTTTCCTTCCTTTTTCTCCCCATCCTACTGTTTCTCCTTTCGTTCCCCTTATATTACCTTTCATCTTCTTCTCCCCCCCCACCCTCTCTCTCTCTCGTCTCCTCTCTGCCTCCCCCCATTTCCCCACCCTCCCCCGCACCCCCAGCTTTTACCTGCCTCCCTAAAGCTCCCTCCTCCCCTCTTTTCCCTGCCTCCCCTCGCAATAACTTTCCCCTCGTGATAGCGTAACTCTATATACCTGTAGGTCGTAACTCTATCTTCCACCCCTCTTTTCCCCCCGTTCTTTCCCCCCCTTTTCTTTGGGCTTCTCCTATAGCCCCCCTTTTCCCAACCCTTTTCTCCCCTTTTTTTCAGCGCCTTTTCCATTTTTACAGCCTTTTTTCCTACTTTCTCTCGAAGCCTATTTTCCTGTCCCCTTTCTTTCCCCCTATTTTTTGGGGTTTATACTATGGCTTCCGTTTTTACAACCCTCTCGCTTCTATTTTTCTCTGTGTTTTCCCCTTTTCATCTCGTTCCCCCTACTCTTTTTCGCTTATTTTTCGCATTTCAAATGTGCCATAACTCCGTATTATATCTTAGTAGTTTATTTCACTTTTACTGATAATATTTTCAGCTCGATTCTGCTCGTTCTCCAAAGACGTTTCTGTCTCTCTAAATTTCATGATTCCTACTTTTTTTTTTTTTTTCAACTTATTCGATATTTTTAATGTTACTGCTTTCCTTTTTCCTCATTCCCCTCTTCCATTAAGCTTTATCATCTATTTTATTCATGTTTTATTTTCCTTTTCCTCTGCATTGTGTATCATTTGACCGATCTACTTAGTATACTGTACAGGGTGAGCACAAAAACACTCCTTGATTTCCAACAGGTATAGAATGTAACTTTATTGGAATATTCTTACACATTGGTGGCTACAGTTGCATGATCTCATAAAGTTTCATATGGTATCAGTTGGTATCACAGACACTCGATGTGCGCCCCGCCCGTTACTCGGCAAACATCGATGCGATAATCTTTCTCGACCCAGACTCTGCAGCATATCCGGTGTGATCAAGTGTACTGCTTCAATGATGCGTTCCAGCAGATCATCCAGGGTTGCGGGTAGTGGAGGTACATAAACTCTGTCCTTCACGTACCCCCAAAAGGAAAAAGTCACAAACAGTTAGGTCCGGTGATCTCGGGGGCCACTTGCAAAACACCTGGTCATTTTCTCCAGCGCGGCCAATCCATCTGTTTGGCAGGTGCTCGTTGAGAAATTTGCGGACAGCGGGTGAGAAAAGAAAGTTTTTGAGTTAATGTATCTGCAGTCACCATATTTATAAACATATTCCAATAAGTTTTGATATTATAACCACTTGAAATCACGGAGTGTTTTTGTGCTCACCCTATTATTTCCATACTTGTTTTCCCTCTGTCTAGGACAATGATATTCTTTCCCACTATGTTGCATGTACAGTAATTCCTTTCCTTTCCTTTCCTTCCCCTGTATCCTTCCCTCATACTTTTAATTCTTCCATAACACTTCCCTTCCCCTTACTTTTTTCCCCTTCTCCTCTATCTTTCTTCTCTTCCCTCATTTCTTCCTCAGATCTTTCCATCCACTCTCTCTTTTTCCCCTCACTTCCCTTGCCTATAACTCTCTTTCCTTTGGCATTAACTTCCCCCATTAGTTACTCTCAGTTAACTCCTAGAAAACTCATTACATCCCCTTGTACTAAACTCCTCCCCTTAGGTTCCCCTTAGATGCCGTTTTTTTTTTTTAACCTTACTGTTCTCCTTTACTTATATCCCTTTATCCTACGACTTTTTCTCAGTCCATTAATTCCTTCACCATTAGCTTGTTTTTCTCCTCCATTATCCAGCAGCCCATTTACGCATCATTCTCGCAGTCTTCCCCTTCCTGGTAGTTTGATCCCCGTTAATCTGCTCACCATTTAGTCTAACCCTTGTCCAATAGCCGTCACCTCTCGATCCATTAATCTCCAGCCATTTGTCTCCTCCACCCAACTCCTGAGTCTCTTCCTTTCATCCAGCATAACCTCTTACTTACCTTTTCGAAACAGTTACCAATTCTCGGTTTTATTTTCAGTACTGTACTTGCAAACGGTTTATTCAGCATTGAGGTGGGGTCTTTTCGAAGTTAAGTTAGAAAATCATCATTTTTACTTGTACGATAACGTCTTTCATATTCTCCAAGGTGCTGGAGAGGGACGCCTTCACGTTGTGGCACCGATATAACCAGGCGCTTCCACTGCCTGGCTAAACAAACCTTTCAACTCCTTCCTATCTGTGTAAAGGGGGGATGGTGGATTGCAGGAGAATGGTGACTTCAGGCTGCAGTCCATTGGGTTCACGTTTAGATGAGCCTGGGATTGAAACTACTACTTCTTGTGCTACGGCTGCCTAACTATATTATACGAGTAAATTCAGACAATTCGATGACGTCTTTGTGTTGACTTTTGTTACTTCCAGATGATTTTATTCAGTTACGGGGCTACCTCTTCTACAGAAATGGTAAAGGTTCGACACATTTAACCTCATCAGTTCTAAAAAATCTCTGTTTGGCTAACTAAAATCGTCTGGTGGTAGTTAGAATAAAATACAAAAGAAGACATCGTGATTAGTGGGTTAAAGGAACAACTTGTAGCGAAGGGGTTTATGTAATTTCTGTAACACTTAACCCACCCCTAAGCCTCCTAACTTTACTGATCTTCTCTATCACTTCCATTAACTCATTACTGATTTCTCACCCCCATAACGATCTTAACCCACAGAACAATCCCTCACACTCCTAATTTAACAGATCCTCTGACTTCCCCTCCATTAAAGCATTAGATGATGGTGATGATGATGAGGTATTCTTCTCTACCTCTTAGATCAACCCCTCACCCTCCTACCTTCACTGCTCCTGTCACCTGCCTTCCATTAATCCATTAGCTCTTTCTCATCAACCCTTTAACCCCCATTAGCGAGGAACAAGTCTTCTTCACAACTTTCCAGCCTCCCCCTCCTCCCCGCCCCTTAACCAAAGTAAAGAACCCGCCCCCCATTTTTCCCCTTACTTTCCACCCTCTCCTTAGTCAAGCGATCAACCTAACTTCCCGACCTACTCCTTTAAGTCATCCCTACTTTTTTCTTCCTCGTTTTTGTTTACTCTGTCTTACTTTCTCTCTCTCTCTCTCTCTCTCTCTCTCTCTCTCTCTCTCTCTCTCTCTCTCTCTCTCTCTCTTTCCTAATAAACTCCTCTCTACTTTCGTCTTTCCTACTGACACTCTCTCTCTCTCTCTCTCTCTCTCTCTCTCTCTCTCTCTCTCTCTCCAACTCCTCTCTACTTTCGTCTTTTCTACTTACACTCTCTCTCTCTCTCTCTCTCTCTCTCTCTCTCTCTCTCTCCTAACAAACTCCTCTCTACTTTTGTCTTTTCTACTTACACTCTCTCTCTCTCTCTCTCTCTCTCTCTCTCTCTCTCTCTCTCTCTCTCTCTCTCTCTCTCTCTCTCTGACTTTTCTTCCTTGGGTAAATATTCAGTGCCTTTTTTTACCTCCTCTTCCTCTCCTTCGATCCCCAAACTTTTCTCAACAACAAAACTTCGGCTTCACACTTGATACTCTCCTTCCTATTACTGCCTCCTCCTTCCTTCTTCCTCGTCGTCTTCCTACCTCCTCCTCCGTTCTTCCTTGTCGTCTTCCTGCCTCCTCCTCCCTTCTTCCTGTCCTCTTCCTCCCACCCTGTCTTCTTCCTTCTTCCTCTTCTCTTCTCTCCCCTTGTTTCCTTTTGCCACTACTTCGTTGTTCTTTTTTCTTGGTCTCACTTCTATCTTCCTATTATTTTCTATTACTGTTCCATCCTTTTCCTGTTTTTCTCCTCCTCCTTCCTGCTGCTGCTACTTCCTTTTTCTATCTTCTTTATCGTTATCTTTATTTTTCTGGCTAATGTTCCTTCGTCCTCCTCGTTCCTTCCGTATCCTCCTCCATCTTCCTTATCATCTCCTCATTCACCTTCTTGAAGATGTTACTGTTCCCTGATCTTGCTTCTTGATTCCGTCCTATCTGTCACTTTCATTGTGTTCCTTATTTAATTCCTGTTACTGTCCCTTCCTCCCACTCCACCTCCTCGCACTCATCTTTCCTCACCTCCCTCTTCACCTCATTTTCTTACTGCTTCCTTGTTTTCTGCTTCTTGGCTCCATTTTTCTTCGCTTCCTCTGTCTTCTTGTTTGTGCTACCTCCTCCTTTCCCCCACTTTCTGTAGTTTATCACAATTTTGTCTCCTCCATCCGTCTTTATTCGTATTCTTCATACTGACGTCCTCTTTCTCTTCCATTTCATCACCTATTTTAGTCTAATATTAAATAATCTTCGCCGTTAAAATTCTTGATCCTTCCTCAACTTCCAAATCCTTCTGCTTCTTTCCCTTGATATTTCCCCCCTATAAATTTCTCTGTAACATCTTAATTTCCCTTACCTCTTTTTTGCCTCCTTCCCTTTCTTTTCTTCATCTTCCATTGTTCATATTCCAACGTCTCATCTTGTTCTTGAATCTCCTATTTATTCCTGCCAATTCTCCGCTCTTCTCCTCATTCTGTTTTCCTATCTTCATTCCCCTCTGTTCTCATTCCCTTCTCCTATACTCATTCTTCTCTAGCCTAAATACCGGCATCCTCTCTCCTCATTCTTGTAGTCTCATTCTCCTCTATCCACCTTCTTCTATATTTTCATTCTCTTCCCTTATCCTCATTAATCTCGTCTATCCTCATTCTCAGCTCCTCTTCTCATTGTCCTCCTATCCTCTTCCCCTGTCCTCTTTGTTTTCATCCTCGTTTTCCTCTTATTCTAAATCTCTTGTATCTTTTTCCTCCTCATCTATCAACATTGCTTTCTCTCTCCTTATTCTCCATCCCCACCCACCCCTCTCACTCCCACTCCACCCCTCTCACTCCCACTCCACCCCTCATCCGACTCCATGACACCATTCATCCCACTCACCAAACTCCACTCCCATTAATCCCACTCCATCCTCACTCTACTCCAACTCACCCTACTCCACTCTCTCACCCCACTCCACTTCCACTCACCCCACTCCATTTCCACTCATCCCACTCCACCCTCACTCACCCAAGTCCACTCCCACTCACCCCACTCCATCCCCACCCACCCTACTTCACTCCCACTCACCCCACTCTGGTTTACGTCAAAATAACCCCAGTTTATACCCCGTGTCACCGACCCATCACCTCGGCACTGTTGTCCTCTCGCCCTCCCTGCTTGATTACTCTCTCTCTCTCTCTCTCTCTCTCTCTCATTTTCTCTTTCGTTTATGTGTTTTTCCTTGCCTTTAGTTTTTTTCCCTCGTAATCTTGTTTTTCCTGCTTGATTACGCTCTCATTTTTCCCTAGCTCATTCTCTCTCTCTCTCGCTCTCTCTCTTTCTGATTTTTCTTTACTTCCTCGTTTGTCTATTTTCTCCTCCTCCTCCTCATTTTCCGTCTCCCAGTCCGCTTCCTCCAGTCTCTCTTCCTCGTCTCATTTTCAGCGTCTTTCCTCTTGCTATGCCTCTTTTTTTCCCTTTTCTCCATCCCTTCCCTTCCTCTTCGATTTTTCTTCTCTCTCATCGGCTTCCCACTCACCCTTTTCTTTTCGTGTCTTTCCAAGCTTTCATCCTTTCTCTTATTCAATTGCTTTAGTTACCCTTCAACCTTTACCCCCAACTTCTTTTCCTTTTTCCTCTTCGCCTCTCTACTCAATTCAATCTCTGTCTTCGTCATTTTTTCCCTTCCTTTCCTTTTTTCTTTCTCGTCGTTCATTACACTCATATGCTTCCTATCAGTCATCTTTTTTCTTTATTTCACCTGCTCATGTTCCTGCATCTCTCTCTCTCTCTCTCTGAAAAGGTGAGTATCGAAGAATTGCAAATAATCATGAGTTCATCAGAGTAAGAGAGAGAGAGAGAGAGAGAGAGAGATCTGAGTATGTGCGTGTAGGGTAGTGTGGATTAGGGTAGTGTTGGGTTACGATCTACCACTACGGTGATCCCTTTTTTAGGAGAGTAGAAAGAAGGAAGAAGAGGGAGGAGGAGGAAGGGAGGGATGAGGGGGAGGAGAAAGGAGGGAGGGAAGAGGTTTACGAGCGAGGGGAAAGAAGAGAAGGGGGAAAGAGTGAGGGAGGGAGAGACGTGGGAGGCAAGAAAGACAGAGAAAGGCAGAACAACCTACCTCCTTTATCTCAAACTAGATGTAGAGAAAAGAAACTAAGGAAACAGGTTAAGAAAATATAAAAGCATGAAGAACGGGAGAATAAGAGGAAGGAAACAACTAGGAAAAAAGGAAATGAGAAAATAGGAAAAAAAAAAAACACACTAAATGCAATGGAAAAGAAAGAAGGGTTTAGGATTCGTGAAGGAGCTGTAAAGTAATAATATAATGTGTGAAAATAGAGAAATAAAAAGGAAATTAAATAAACGAGAAAAGAAATAAGGACGAATAAGGAGATAAAGGAGAAAGGGAGAAAGGCGAGGGGTCAGGGAATATTTTGATGCCTGAAGAATGTATGAATAAAATTATGTATATGAAGGGAAGGAAAGGCGAGAGTAAAGAAAACAAAATGAAGGAAAGAATCGATGAATCTCTCTCTCTCTCTCTCTCTCTCTCTCTCTCTCTCTCTCTCTCCTCTCCTCTCTCTCTCTCTCTCTCGGGTTCTTTTCTTCCCTCCATCTCTCATTCATTCTTCAGCTCCCCATTCATTCATTCATTTGTTCATTTTTCTTCTTACCCATTCTCCCATTCTTCCCTCTCATCCTTCCTTCCCTCCATCTCTCACCCATTCCCTTCCTCAGCCTATCCTTCTTTCATTCAGTTATTAAGTTTCTTCCTCTGCTTCTTCCCTCTCTCCTTCCCTTCCATCCCTCACTTCAGCAATCCTTTCTTTCACTCAGCTGTTCCTTTCCTTCATCTTACCTTTCTCTCACTTGCTTTCCTTCCTTCTATCCTTCCTTCCTTCCCTCCATCTCTCACTCATTCCCTCAAGTCATTCTTCCTTCATTCAGTCGTTCCGTTTCTTCTTTTTCTTCTCCCTCCCTCCCTCCCCCCCTCCCTCCTTCCTTCTCCTCCTTCCTTCCTTCCTTCCTCCGGCTTCGTTCAGGTGTATCAACGGAAATGTAAAATGCAGGTTACGTCAGCAAGTGAGGGAGCCAAGAGGGGCAGGTGCCAGGAAGTGAGGGTGGCGGGGGTGGAGGTGAGGGTGGGGGTGAGGGAGATGAGAGTGGGGGAGGCGAGGGTGGTAAGGGTGAGGGAATTGAGAGTGGAGGAGGTGCGGGTGGGGGAGGTGAGGGTGGTAGGAGTGAGTCAGGTGAGAATGAGGGAGGTGAGGGTGAGGGAGGTGAGGGTAAGGGAGGTGAGGGTGTGGGAGGTGAGGGTGAAGGTGTGGGAGGTGAGGGTGTGGGAGGTGAGAGTGCGGGAGTTGAGTGTAAGGGAGGAACGGGAGATGAAGGTGAGTAAGCAAAGGGGCGAGAAGGAATGAGGGAAGGTGAAGGTGAGGGTGGAGGGTGAGGGTGGAGGATGAGTATGGGGGAAGAGAGGGACAGGATGAGTATGAAGGCTATAATGACAATGAGGGCGAGAGTGGACATGTAAAGGTGTGAGTGCGGATGAACGACTGTGGATGACGGTGAGGAAGGTGGGTGACGATGAGGAAGGTGAATGACGGTGGGGAAAGTAAGTGACGGTGAATGAGGGAGTAAGTGATGGTGGTGAATATGCTTAAAGGAGTATGAAAATGACTGAGGCGTGAATGATGAAGTGTGAAAGTGAATGTGAAAGTGGGTGAGTGAATGTGAAAGTGGGTGAGTGAATGTGAGAGTGGGTCGGTGAATGTGGCGGTGGGTGGATGAATAAATGTGAGAATGGGTGAGGGGAAATGCGGATGAGAGGCTGACAGACAGAGGGGAAAGAGGGAAAAGCGATAAACAAGGAAGGGAGGCCATTGACACCGGCCAGTAAAAGAAAGAGATAGGGGACAAGAAAATTGCGTCTTTTTCCCTCTCATTTCCTCTCTAAAACTATCTCTAACCAATCTATTTTTATCTTTCATCTTTCTCTATTTTTTTTTTTTTTTTCATTTTTTTCTTAATTCACTTTTGCCTCCTCCTCCTCCTCCCCCACCTCTTTAATTCTCTCTCGTCTTTCTCCACTTCTCCACTTCCACTTTTCTTTTTTTTCACTGCCATGGAAAACAACCTCTCTCTCTCTCTCTCTCTCTCTCTCTCTCACACACACACACACACACACGCGCACACGCGCACACACACACACACACACACACACACACAGGATCAGATCTCATTAGGCGGAGATCCCAGGACGATTTGGACAAGTCATTTGAAGTCATACGGACCGAGGGAGGTTGAGAGAGTGAAGGAGGGAGGGAGAGAGGAAGGGAAAGGGGGCAGAGAGTAGAGGAGGAGGGGGGGTGGAGGGAGGGAGAGAGAGTGAAAAGGAGTAGAGAGCAGAGGAGTGGGGAGGGGGGGGAGGAGGGAAGAATAGTGAAGAAGGGACGGAAGGAGGGGCGAAGGAGAGAGTGAAGGAGGGAGGGAGGGAGTGAAGAAGAGGCGAGAGAGAGAGAGAGAGAGAGAGAGAGAGACGAGGGAGGAAGAGAGGGAAGAAGAGAGAGGGAGGCAGGAAGGGAGGGAGGGAAGGAGAGGCGAGGGAAGGAATGACTGGAAGGAGGGAGAGGTGGGAGGGAGAGGGGGGAGGGAGAGTGAGAGGTGCGGGAGGGTGGCTAAGAGAGTGAAATAGAGAGGGAGGGAGAGTGAGAGGTGCGGGAGGGTGGCTAAGAGAGTGAAATAGAGAGGGAGGGAGTGGTGAGAGAGGGAGGAAAGTAGTGAGAGAGGGAGGGAAGTAGTCGGAGAGGGAAATGAAGTAGTGAGGGAGGGAGGGAGATAGAGAGACAGGTTGAGAGCGAAGGAGGGAGGGAAAGAAAAGGTCAAAGGAGAAAACGTATGAGGGAAGGACAGATCGGTGAAAGGAAGGGCGCAGGAGGAGAAAAGAACGATGGAGGGAAAGAAGGTGGAACATCTTAGTAAGAAGAAAAGAATATCCAGAAGGAAGGACAGCAGGAGGAAGGTAAGTAAAGTGGAGAGAGAGAGAGAGAGAGAGAGAGAGAGAGAGAGAGAGAGAGAGAGAGAGAGAGAGAGAGAGAGAGAGAGAGAGAGAGAGAATCATGGAAGGAGGGAAGGAAATTAGGAAGGAAGGTAATCAGGAGGGAAGGAAAGATGACGGAAGAGCACGAAGGCAAACGGGATTAAGGAAGGGAAAGATCATGAGGGAAAGTAGAAAGAAAATGAAGAAAACGGGGAAAACTGTATTAAGTAGAGAACGAAGGGGAAAAAGAAATCGGGAGGAGAAGTAAGGAAGAAGGAAAGCGACTAACACTGGTAACGGAAAAGAGGATGAAGAAGGAAGGATTGAGACAAGGAAGGAAAGAGAGGAAGCGGTCTAGGAAAAAATGAGGCTAAGGCAGGACGGAAAAAACAATGAAGTGAAGCAGAGGAAATCAAAGAGGCGGAAAAGAAGAGGAATAACCTGAAAGGAGAAAAGGTCTAGGAAAAGTACAAGAGTGGAAATGAAAGACAAAAAAGTTAATGAAAATTGACCATATTCTCGTTTGCTTTGAGCATCTGTAACATATTATCTCGTCTTATATCTCCCGGTATCTCTTACATCTCTCAGGATCTCTCATATCTCCCGGAATCCCATTGTATTATCTTAATCCAAACGATAACTAAAAAAAATAAGGGAACACAGAAGACACTATGAAGATGGAACATGCAAAATGAACTCAAAAAGTGCTACCAAATTTCCCACGTCTATCAGAATTAAAAAATAAAATAAAAATAAAAAAGACAGAGAAATTGCAGAGATGGGTATGAAAATATAAGGCAGAAGGAAAAAAAATATTCAAGAAAGGGGTAAAACCAGGGATTGTGAAGGAATATATTAAGAAAAATAGAAGATATAATGGAGAAGAATACACGAGAGGACGAATGAAAGAGTTATAAGGACGACAGGCTATTATGTAAGGGAAAAAAGAAGAGATAAAAAAATTACGAGAGAGAGAGAGAGAGAGAGAGAGAGAGAGAGAGAGAGAGAGAGAGAGAGAGAGCAGAAATTCAAAAAGGAAGTGAAAAGGCAGGGGGAAGGAAAAGGACTTAGGGTCAGTGTGTGGGTGGAAGAGAAAGTGTGCTGAAGATGGGTTGGAAAAACATTGGTACTGTGTGTGTGTGTGTGTGTGTGTGTGTGTGTGTGTGTGTGTGTGTGTGTGTGTGTGTGTGTGTGTGTGTGTGTGTGTGTGATTTTTTTACTAGTAAGGTTTTGTAAGTAGTATCATGTTTGTTTGTTTGAGAGAGAGAGAGAGAGAGAGAGAGAGAGAGAATGACTAGCAAAAAGGGAAAGCACACAACAACAGCACCTCCCCAAACACGCACGCACTTCATTCTGTGTGTGTGTGTGTGTGTGTGTGTGTGTGTGTGTGTGTGTGTGTGTGTGTGTGTGTGTGTGTGTGTGTGTGTGTGTGTGTGTGTGTGTGTGTGTGTGTGATTCTTCTCATTCTCTTCACACTCACATTATTCTCATTTCTCGATTTGTATCCTTTTTTCTTTCTTTCTTTCTCTACCTTTCTCTTCGGCCATTTCTCTCTCCCCATGTATATCTATCTCTGCCAAGACTCGTATAACTTATGACTGCACACACACACACACACACACACACACACACACACACACACACACACACACACACACACACACACACACACACACACACACACACACACACACACAGAACGCACATATATATATACACACACACACAGGCACACATCACAGGCACTCACACGTTCTCACATCCCTGCCAAAGATATTCTCCCTCCCTCCCTCTCTCTCTCTCTCTCTCTCTCTCTCTCTCTCTCTCTACCTTAAAACCATGCCTTTAAGCAGACACAAACACATTTACCCGCCCATCTCTCCAAGCACTTACTCCTCTCTGTCTCTCCTATCTCTTCATCTCTTCTCCTCTCTCTCTCTCTCTCTCTCTCTCTCTCTCTCCCTCTCTCTAATGGCTCATCTTTATCAAACTATCTTTCGAAGCGTGGAGAATGGAAGGTCTTTTCATATTCTTTAATTATCTTCTTAAAGCTCGTAAATTTTTGCATAATTTTAGCTTAATTCACCTCTCTCTCTCTCTCTCTCTCTCTCTCTCTCTCTCTCTCTCTCTCTCTCTCTCTCTCTCTCTCTCTCTCTCTCATTCTTGTAAAAAGAAATCATGCAGTCACTTACAAATGATCTCTTATGGACAGAAAACATGCATGCCTTCTCTTTACATCCTCCTTTATACGTTTTTTTAATAACAAGTTTTTAGAAATAAAAACAGAATATGTCAGTTATACCTCATTTTCTATGCATGTGACTAATCCTTCCTCCAACTCACACATCTGCATACACCTCTCACTTTTACACCTGCCTCTCCTCTCGTACATCATACAGCTGCATTTAATATACCTACAGAACATACGCCTGCCACAGACATTATACACTCTCTCTCCTTACACCAATATACACCTGGAACAAAAGCACCTCTGTTCTCCCTCGCACCTGCATATACCTGCCTTTAATATACCAAACTCCTACACACCTGCATACACCTATCGCTCGTGTAATCAAACCCCTCTCAGGTTGGTAGATGGACAGGTGTAATCAAACTGGGGGGGACTGATTTGATTACTAACCAAGCATATTTATTCCTACCTCATGACTAAGACTCGCTAAATATCATGCAACCACGACTCAGTATTCAGGTTAGTGTTCCAGGTCTGTCATATGAAAAACTCTATTACACATCTACCTCCTCACACACCTGCATGCAAGTTTTATTGATTTACCTTTCTCCTCCCACAGGTACGTGCTGGAGGGCTGCAAGGAGGAACCACGGCCAGGTGAAGCAGAGGGAGACAAGGTGCTGATTAATCTAAACTTCGAGACTTGAGCTTTTCGACTTCTTACGTTTTCTGTCTGTATCTTTAATGTGTGCCCTGAAAAACAGAAGGTTTTAGATGGTATATGAACTCTTACAAACAATATAGATAAGATTTAGTATGAACAGAAAAATAAACACCTTCGACCCGAGGAAGTGTTACTGTATTCTTGGTACTTAGATGTTTTAAACTAAGGGAGTCTCACTAAACTACAATGTTTGATATAGCCTTAAATAATTCTTTCACTGTTCGATTTTCTTCTAAAACTTAATAAAAAGTCTCCTGGCAGTCTGATTAAAACGAAATGGCATCACCACACAGCCGTACATAATTTGGACTGATCGATAATTAGGGTGTATACATAGACAAAAGTACAAGAAAATACAGCTACCGTTCCCGTAATTCCAAAATGCATAATTCCTGACGAAACACAAAGGCAGGATGGGTTAATGCTGGCTAATAACAAAGAAAGGCTAGCAATGGGTAACAAAGAAGCCGTAAATATCACTAACGATCCACTCAGACTATCCTCATTTACCATTCCTCCCTCCCTCACTCACTCCCTCTCCCCTCATCATCCACCCACCTCCCCTCATCATTAACCCACCCCCCTCATCATCCACCCACCTCCCCTTGGATTCAATAAGCAACAGAACCCTCCTCCCCAGTACAGTCCACCTCTCTATCACCTTTTTCATTTCATCCCCCCCTCCCCATCAGTTTCCCCCTCTCAACCCCTCCAATCACCATTCTCTATCACCCACCTCCTCTCTGTCACTACCCCCTTCTATCATCATCACACCTCACTATCACCCATTCCATATCAATCCTTCTCCCCTTCATTCTCCTCTTATTCACCCCTCCAATCACCACTCCCTCTCACACCACTCCCTCTCTATAACCATCCCTCTCCCTGTCACCACACCACATCTTTATCACCCTTCCCACATCATCCCCTTCTCTCTATTACACTTCCCCTTTTCCCCAAACCAATCACAACTCCCTGCCACCACCACCACCTCTCTATCATCCCCTCCCCTTCGCCACTCTCCCCCCAACACATACCTGCATCAAGTCTCTAATTATAACATCAACAATGTCCTGTGTGCATATCATGGAGGGGGTAGGGGGCTTTTCCACGTCAGAAGTGAGGGGGGGGAAGGGAAGGGAAAGAAAAATAATGGGTAGGAGAGAAGGAAGAGAAAAAGAAGAAGGTGAGGAAGAAAATAAGAAAGGAAAGTAGGGTGAGGAGGTAAGTGAAAAGGAGGGGGAATGAGGGAAGGGAAGAAAGAGAAAAGGGAGGGACGAAGGGAAGGTGCGAGTAGGGAAGACAGGAAAGGAAGTAAAAACGGAAGGACTTGAAAGAAAAGAGTAGAAAGGAAGGGGAAAGGGATGGAATGAGAGAGGAATATGGTAATGTACTTCAATATACAATGGACTCTGATATTTAAGTGAAAGAATAAGTGAAATGAGTAAAAAAGTAGACACACACACACACACACACACACACACACACACACACACACATACACACACACACTATGTCTCTCTCTCTCTCTCTCTCTCTCTCTCTCTCTCTCTCCCCCCAAAACAAATATCGAGCCGCGGAAACACAATCTTACAACGAAAAAATAAATCGCTAACAAATCAACAACACTATTAACTCGCCCGCCCCAGATTGTCAAAATAGAAACGGAAAATAAAGGAAAATCAAATAAACAAAAAAAAAGGTATGAAGGCGAGACTGCGTGAAATTGATAGGAAGTGAGGCGATGAGGATAGTGGTGGAAAGTGGTGGTGGTGGTGGTAGTGGTGGTGGTAGGAGTAATGGTGATGGTGGTAGTGGTGGTGGTGGTGGTAGTAATAATGGTGATGGTGGTGGTGGTAGATGTGAAGTGGTAATAGTGATGGTGCTGGTGATGGTTGTGGTGACAATAGTGGTGAAACCGTGATTGGGGTAGTGGTGACAGCTGCAGGAATGAAAGAGAGAGAGAGAGAGAGAGAGAGAGAGAGAGAGAGAGAGAGAGAGAGAGAGAGAGAGAGAGAGAGAGAGAATGATGACTCCAACAGACTGCAGTGTGGATTAGACGGGGGGGGTGGGGAGGGAGAGGGGAGAGAACTGGGAGAGACAGGCGGCAAGGGAGGGGACAGAGAGGGGGAAGGGGAGGATAGGGTAAGTGAGGGGACGGGAAGAGGGAGGGGGAAGGGAATGGTAAGAAGGAGGGAAGAGGGAGGGGGAAGGGAATGGTAAGAAGGAGGGAAGAGGGAGCGGACTAGGAAAAGGAAGGAAGGACTGAGTGACTAAGAAATGGCTGAGAAGGGGAGGGGAGGGGTAGGGAGAGTGGAAGGGGGTAAGAAGGGGGAGAGGAAAGGAATGGTAGGAAAAGAAAGACAGAATGGAGTGAGACAGTGAATAAGAGAGGGGAAGGAGGGGGCGGTAGGAGGGGGGATTAGAGGGGACGGGGGAGCGGGAGGGGAATGGGTGGGTGGAAAAAGAAACAAAGGATGAAGTGAGTTTGTGAATAGAAGTAAAAGGATAGTAGGCCGTAAGAAAAGAAGGGAGAGAGTTATGCGATGTGTGGATGATAGTGGGGGCAAAGAAGGATGGCAGAAAGGGAAGGCTGGACAGATAGATAAACAAGGAGACAGCTAGACAGACAGGCAGACAGACATGTAGACAGATGAATGGATAGGTGGAGGGAAAGGAAGGGAGAACTAGGAATATGAGAAACATCAGACTCGAGGTGTATGAGAGAAAGAAGTAAATCGGGAATAAAGATAAAGAAACAAAGGAATATGCTGTCCTAAAGGAAGAAAGGAGAAAAGGCTAAAATGAAGGAAGATATAAAAATGGTGGAACAGATGACTAAAATGACGGAAGGAAATAATCGAGAAAAAAGAAGGAAAGAAAAGGGTTATCAGGAGAGACGACAAAAAGCTTATTCGTATTGTTAAAAAAAAAAAAAAACATTCCAGTTTTCTTCCTACCTTCTTCATTTACCTGTTTCTCTACCTTTCTCTAGTCCTTTTATTTTCTTTCTTCCCTTCTGTGGTATTCCTTTTCTTCTATCTTCCTTCCCTCAAAGTGTAGCGATCATCCACTTTTCTCCTATTTGATTTCTTATACTCTCTCCCTCTCTCTCAACCCTTCTCTCCCTCCTTCCTTTTCCATTCCTCCTCATGCCATTCTTCATACACCTTCCTTCTTGCCTATAACCTCCCATTTCTTCCTTTACCTTTCTGTCTCCCTTAACCCTACTTCTTTTCTCCCTCCTTCCTTTCCTTCCTCCCTCAGTCGCTCTTTCCCTTGGGAGGAGATAGAGGGGAAAGTGAGGGGAAAAGATGGATGGTAGAGGAGGAGGGTGGGAAATGGATGGAGAGAGAGAGAGAGGGAGAGAGAGAGAGAGAGAGAGAGAGAGAGAGAGAGAGAGAGAGAGAGAGAGAGAGAGGCTGCAAAATAAGAAATAAGACAGAAGGAAGGAACAAATGTGTGAAAGGAAAAATAAACAAACGCAGGAAAAACAGGAAAAGAACTCCACCTTCCTTCGACAAGAGAGACGTGAGGAGAGAGAGGGAGGAAGCGAGGGAGCCTGGGGATTAGGAGGCAGGAGGGAGAAAGAGGAAGGAAGAAAAGAGGGAAAGAAGGAGGAGGAGAAAGGAAGGATAGGAGAGAAGGCAGAAAGGGGAAGAAAAGACGGAAAGAAGAAAGGAGGAGGAGAGGGAGAGGATAGAGGACACGAGGGAGAAACAGGAAAGAAGGACGAAAGAGGAGAGAGAGAGAGAGAGAGAGAGAGAGAGAGAGAGAGTTACTTAAGTTTCTCAAAAGTGGGATAGTGATTTAAGTGTCCCTAGCCTAACCTCTCCCTGGTGGTGAGGGACGATAATGGAAACTCATGTCAGCTACATCAATTTCCTCTACTATCATCACCATCACCACCACCACCACCATAATGTCAATATCCTCTACTATCATCATCACCATTACCACCACCATCACCACCACCACCATAAATCATCACCATCATTACCACCACCAGCCACCACCAACGCAGTCATCATCGTCATCATCATCATCATCATAAATTATCACCACCACCATCACCCACACCACTACCCCGACCATCATCATCATCATCATCATCATCACCACTACCACCACCACCACCATCATCATCACTACCACCACCACCACCATCATCATCCCTACCTCCACCACTATCATCATCATCATCATCATCATCATCATCCACAAACACTAGCATTTAACACACCCTCATTCACCCTTTCAGTACGATGACGTATACATCTGCTACTCCCAGACAATTTTCGTCATCTTAAAGGAGGCGTCTTGTAAGGAAACGTCTATCTTAAGTCGTCTAAGGAAAGATAAAAGAAAATATTAAATACGATCTCGAAGGGAAGGGTTATAAGCGTACTATGTGAAAAGAGGGCAAAGGAAGGAAGAGAAGGGAAGAGAGGAAAAGGCTGGATGAATAGGAAAGGTTAGGAGAAATAAGAGTAATGAAGCAGGAGGAGGAGAAGGAGAAAATGTAGAAGTAAAGAAAATAAGTGGAGGATGAGGACAAGGGAAAGGAATGGCGAGAAGGAAATACAAGAACAGAAGAGAGAGAGAGAGAGAGAGAGGTGAAGGAAATGCAGGAGTAGCGAGGCAGGACCCCCGAGGAAACACACGTCTCTTGCATTACTCTGCCTCCTCCCTTGTGTGGTCACGGGGGGGAGAGGGGGCGAGAGGGGAATGGAAAGGAGGGGAGGGGATAGGAGAGGAGAGGAAAGGAGCGAAGAACAGAAGAGGAGAGAAGAAAAGTGAAGGTAAAAGTAAAGGAAGAGAAGAAGGGAAATAAGAAACTGACAAGAGACGGAAAAGAGAGTGGAAAAAAAGAAAGGTATGAAAGGTATATATGTGAAGGATAAAAATGTGTACGGAAATGGGTTAAGAAAATAAAGGGATGGGGAAAAATAGGAAGAAGGACGATGAGAATGATAAGGATGGGGGAGGGATGGTAAGGATGAGGAATGGAAGGAAGGATGTAGAGGTGAAGACGATGGGAAAGGAATAGGAGGAGGATGGGAAAAGAATGAAGGGTGAAGGGGAGGAAGGAGGGAGAAAAAAGAGAACTAAGGAGGTAAAGGGAGGAACGATGGGGAAATGGGAGGGAAAGGGGGATTCAATGGGGGGGGGATTCAATGGGGGGGGGATACGACGGGCGGGAGGCAAGGGTAGGAAGGGATGGGTAAATGGAAAGGGAGAAGGGGAGGAAGAGAAAAGGAGGAAGGCGAGAAAGGACAATGTTGGATGTAGGAAATCTAGAGAATGAAGGAAAATGCTGAAAAGATGAAGATGGTAAAAATGGAACAATGGGTAAAGGGAAGAGAAATGAAATGATGGAGAAAATTGGAGAGAGAGAGAGAGAGAGAGAGAGAGAGAGAGGCCAATGGGGAGATAGGGAGGGAAATTGTTTGTCAAGAGGGGAACAGATAAGACGATGGACAACCCGAGGGGAGAGAAGAGAAGAGAAGGGGAAGATGCGAAGGAAGATTGCAGAGTGGAGGGAGGAGAGGAGAGATAAGAGGGAGAGATAAGAAGGGATGAAAAAGTGACATAGTGACGGAGAGAGATGACAAAAGAGGGGAAAGATGATGGAAGAGGGAGAAGAGGGGAGAAATATGGGAGAGAATGACGGGGGAGGGGTGATGAAGGGGAGAAGAGATGATCAAAGAGAGAGGAGGAGGAGGAGGAGGAGGGGATAGAAGACAAAAGGGGGGAAAGACGACTGACGAGGGAGAAGAGGAAGGAATTTGGAGGAGGAGGAGGAAGAGGGAAGAGGAGGTAGCGGGGAAACGAAGGTGCGATGATGACACAAGAGGAGCAGAGGAAAGGGAAGAAGAAAAGGGAGAACACGGAAGAGAAGATGGAAAAAGAAGAAGATAGGGAGAAAACAGACGGAAGAGGATAACAAAAGCAGAGGGAGGTGAAGAAGGAGATGATGGAAAAGAGCGGAGATGATGATGATGACAAAATGAACGATGGAAATGAGCGGAGATGATGATGATGACAAAAGGAACGATAACAGAGATAAAACGGAGAGGGTGAAAAATGATGAATTATGGAGAGAAACGATAATGGATAAAACACTGAGAGGGGAAGAGAAGGGGAAATAAGAGATGAAATGGAGTTAAGGAGAAAGGGCGAGAAAGAAGAAGGGGAAAAAGACGAGACTGGACAAGAGGATGGAAATAGATGGAAATAAATAATAAAACGTTTGTGGAAAGTAAGAAAGGGATGCAAAAAATAGAGAAATGAAAAGAAAGAAGAAAAGAATGAAGATGAAAGGAGAGAACAGGTGTGAAAAAAAAAATGAGAGAGGAAAGGGAGAAGAGAGTTAATGAGAAGACAGCAGAAGACAGCACAATACCCAAGGAGAGAGAGAGAGAGAGAGAGAGAGAGAGAGAGAGAGAGAGGTGGGGGGGGAGAATAACACAAAAGGGCCGAGAGGAGAGGTAGATGAAGTGAGGGAGGTGGGGGAGGAGGAAGGAAGGAGGGAGGGAGGGAGGGAGGGAGGGAGGTGAAGGAAGAAGGGAGGGAGGGAGGTGAAGGAAGGAGGAAGAGAGGGAGGTGAGAGAGAGGAAGGTGAGGGAGGGAGCAAGAGAGTTGAAGGAGAAAGAAAGAGGGGAGAGAGAAGTACAAAGAGGGGCGAGAAAGGGTGAGAGGTGAGGGAGTGAAAATGAGAGGTAAGGGAAGGAGAAACAAGGGGGTGAGGGAGGGAGCAACAAGGGGTGAGGGGGGGAGAAACAAGGGGTGAGGGGGGGGAGAAACAAGGGGTGAGGGAGGGAGAAACAAGGGGTGAGGGAGGGAGAAACAAGGGGTGAGGGGGGAGAAACAAGGGGTGAGGGAGGGAGAAACAAGGGGAGAGGGAGGGAGCAATAGGGGGATGAAGGAGGGACAGACGAGAAAGCAATGCAGAAACACTGCCAAAAAGGAGAAATCAACAAGGAGGAGAGAGAGAGGAGGGAACACTGCCAAAGA
>NC_137046.1:34298630-34333630 GCF_032717465.1 Coenobita brevimanus
ATATTTTTCTTGTTCAATAAATCTTCGTCTTATCGCCAGTTGCAGTCCTTTCTCTCTCTCTCTCTCTCTCTCTTTCAGGCTCCCATACTAGAGTTGTCCTGATCATAAGAGGGTTGGACAAATAGGAGCAGATTAATATAAAAAAATATATATACAAAAGTTATATCGATGAAAATGCCAAGAATGCAGGAAGTAATTCATAGCAGGAGAGAGAGAGAGAGAGAGAGAGAGAGAGAGAGAGAGAGACTACCTTTCCCCACAATTCAAGTTCTTGCCTTCCCACACTCGAGGACTTCAAAATGGTTCACTGACTTTGCTCTCTCTCTCTCTCTCTCTCTCTCTCTCTCAGAAAACCATAATACTCATTCTATTTTATTCCCATTCATATTCTGCTCCTGTTTGCTCTCTTCACTTCTCTCTTCTTAGTCCTGAAGGTCTCTCTCTCTCTCTCTCTCTCTCTCTCTCTCTCACTGCAGTCTCGTCATGTCCAACCCGCTTAACAGGTAAAGGTAAATGAAATACTGTTCTAATCCCGTTACCTCACCACCTGTGTCCTAGCCTACCCCTTGCTCTCTCTCTCTCTCTCTCTCTCTCTCTCTCTCTCTCTCTCTCCTTTTGTTCTCTGCTGATCGACCTTCTCCCCTCACACCTTCAATCCTTTCTTCTTTTTTTCCTTTTCCTACTCTCTCTCTCTCTCTCTCTCTCTCTCTCTCTCTCTCTCTCTCTCTCTCCATTTCTTCGTTCTTTGTCATTCTCCGTCGGTTTCTTTTTCTCTCCTGTTTCCCTCGCTCTGTTTCCGATTTCCTCTTTCTTTTTCTCAGTCCCTCTCTCATTCTTTTTGTTTCACTCTGGCGTTGTCTTACTTCTCTCTCTCTCTCTCTCTCTCTGCTCTTCATTGTGCTTTTATCCCTCTCACAAGCACTTTTCTTCCATCCTTTTCCTTCTTTCTCACTCTCTTTGTTCCTTCTTTTCTCCCTTCCTCACTTCCTTCCTTCTTTTCGGTGTTATTTTCTTTCTTTTTCCTTCAGTACAACTTTTTTTTTTTAACTTTTCCTCTGCGTTCTCTTCCCTCCCTCTTTTTTTTTTCTTTCGTCATACACTTTCCTTTTGTCATCACCTTCTCTCTCTCTCCCTCTATCTCCAAATTTTCTCTTCCTCTCTTCTTCCTTCTTCTGTCCTCGCTTCATCTCTTATTCTCCTCCCTGCCTTCCTTCCCCCCTTTTCTCATCACCCTCTTTCTCTCTCGCTCTATACCTCCTTTCTCCATTTTTCGTTCACACCTCCCTTCTTCCCTGCCTCCCCTCCCTCATCTCTCCTCTCCTCCCTCCGTCTCCCCTTCCTCCTACCCCACCCAATCCCCCTCTCACCTTGCTTCCCCTACCACATTCCCTGGCTCCTTTCCCACTATCCCTCTCACCTTCCTCTCTTCTCCCTCAATCACCTCTCCTTCACTCCTTCTTCCCTGTACCCCCCCCTCTCACCTTATTTCCCCTCCTTTCCTCTTCCTTCCCCTCTCCCCTAATCATCTCTCCTCCCCTCTTTCCTCCCCGTTCCCCCCTCCTACCTTGCCACCCTTCCCTTCCCCCCTTCCTTGCCTCCCCTCCCTTCCCCTTCCTTCCAGCTTGTTTCCTCTCCCTTCACCTTACCCTTCCTCCCTCCCCCTCCCCCCTTCCTCTCCTCCCCTCCCCTCCCCACTCCTCTCCGTCATTGCGACAGCTAAGGTGGCACTCAGTCACGATAACAATGGCAGCAACAATAACAACAGCAACAACAACAACAACTGCAACAACAACCGCAACAACAACAACTGCAACAACAACCGCAACAACAACAACTGCAACAACAACCGCAACAACAACAACTGCAACAATAATAGTAACAATAACAAATACAATAACAACTACAACAATAACAACAACTACAACAATAACAACAACAACAACAATAACAACTACAACAACAATAACAAGAATGATGACCAGAATGAAAACAATAAGAACAATAACAATAAACACTAACAAAGACAAGAATGACAAGAGTAAGAACAAAACACAATAACAACGACAAGAATAACAACACAAATCAGAACAAAGACAACAACAACAACAACAACCACAAACAAAGCAAACAACAGACAAACAAATCTTTCTTCTGTTCCTGTTTATCTTGTAAGGCGTTTTCTTGAGTAGGGACAATTCGAAGGAGGAAAATAAGTCAGAAGAAGGAAAGAAAAGGAATTAGGGAACAACACGGGGGAAGGAAAAGCCGATGATGGAGTTAAGAAAAGGGAAGAATAACAAGGGAGAATAAATGACAGGAGAGGATAGGGGAAGAGCTGAGAGAGAGAGAGAGAGAGAGAGAGAGAGAGAGAGAGAGAGATCGACTTTCCTCTCATCATTACTTAACTTATTCCATTTGTATTTCTTATCCTCCCTCCCTCCCTTCCTTCTCCCTCTATCCATCCATCTTCCCTACTTCATTACTTTATTCACTCGTCGTAATCATTATCTCTCTCTCTCTCTCTCTCTTTCTCTCTCTCTCTCTCTCTCTCTCCTAAATAAATAAAGATGGGACGTCCCCTCTTTATTGCCGTGGTGACTTGCCTTTTCCTTAATTACTTTATTTCGCCCATAACAATGATGATGAGGGGAGAGTAAGGGGAGGTGAGGGGAAAGAGGGAGGGGTTTAAGGGAAAGAGGGAGAGTCTGAGGGGGAAGAATGAAGGGGAAGGGAACGAGGGAAGGAGGTGAGGATAGGAAGAGGAGAGGGTAAGGATAGGCGGAAGGTGAGGGGAAAGAGGGGAGATGACGAAGTGAGGGAAATGAGAAGGGAAAGAAATGGGAGGAGAGGGGAAACAAGGAAAGACGGGTGGGGACGGGAGGGAAACGAGGGATGGAAATTGAGGGGAGGGGAGGGGAGGGGAGGGGAAAGAAGGTGGAAGGTGGGGGTAGGGGAAAGAGGGAGGGGAGAGGAAAGAGGAATGGAATGAGAGAGAGAGAGAGAGAGAGAGAGAGAGATTGGGGAAATAATGTGGAAGAAAAGGGAGTGATAGAAAGGTCAACAAGACTACAATAAAACAGATGTTACTGTAATCACACACACACACACACACACACACACACACACACACACACACACACACACACACACACACGCACGCACGCACGCACGCACGCGCGCGCGCACACAAAAGGTGGAGAAAAGTAGGATAAAGGGAAGGACGAAAAAGAAATGACGGAGAGAAAGGAATGACGAAAAACAGGAAATGTTAAAAAAAAAAAAAAATGCTCCCTTGACTGTTTGTTGTGGTAGTGTCACCCACTTCCTGCCTTCAGCCTTCATTCTTTCCCTTTTTGCTTCATTCTATCTTCTCTCCTTCTTTCCTTCCCTCTGCCTTTCCACTCTCCCACTTTCCTTCACCTATTCTTTCTTCCCTCTGGTCTCCCTCTTTCATTTCTCCTCTTACTGGACTTCTTTCCCTCTCTCTCTCTCTCTCTCTCTCTCTCTCTCTCTCTCTCTCTCTCTCTCTCTCTCCCATTCCGTCCTTCTCTCTCGCTTCTTACCTTGTCTTGCACGGCACCTCTTTCCTTCTCTCTTCCTCATTCCTTCCTTCCTCTCTCTCTTTCCTTCATTCTCCTTCCTCAGCCATTCTTTTTCTCCCTCCTTCATTCTTTCTTCCCAGGTCCATTTTTCCATCCCTTCATTATTTCTTCCCTCTATCATTCTCTCCTCCTCCTTCGCTCTCTTCCACCTCTTATTCCTCTCATTCATTATCACATCCACTCTTATTTGTTTCTCTCCCTCCTTCATATGTTATTCACTTCTCTCTTCTTTCAGCCATTTTTTCTTTCATTAATACGTCTTCCTCCTTCACTTTCTTCTTTCCGCCTTCCCTCATTTTCTCCTTCCTTCCTTGCTTCTTTCTCATTTCTTTCATTTCCTCCGTCAGCCCTTCCTTCACCCTTCCTTCATTTGTTTCATCCATTTTGCTTCATTCTTTATTCCTTCTTTCCCTGTATCCCTTTACCTTTGCTTCTTCCTCTTTTTCTCTTCCATTCTTGTCTTTCCCATTTCGTTCATGTCATTTCTCCCTCCCCCCCCTCTCTCTCTCTCTCACACACACACACACACACACACACACACACACACACACACACACACACACACACACACACACACACAATCCTCTCCCTTGCCTTTCATCTTTATTCATGCACTAATCCCCTTCCATTATTCATCTTCCTAGTCCCTCTCTTTCTAGTGCTTTTGATTTGTGTTCTTTTTCACGCATTGTTTTTTTCTGCTTCACGTGTTTTTTTCCACACACTTTTAAAAACCTGCTCTCATGGAAACTCTACTGCCAACCCTATCCATCCACGAAATATAACATCTGTATCACCTTTTTCTTTAACCCTCTAAATGATTATAAGGTTAGCATACTTTTTTATGGAGTTTATTTATCTCTTCAGTGCAGCAGGTCTCCCCAAGTGCTGCATAAAGTCGTCATGTCTTAGCAAGAATAAAAACATTTGATTTAAGGGAGTAAAAATATGCCTTTATATATCTTCGGTACTCTCTCTCTCTCTCTCTCTCTCTCTCTCATTACTTTCTATTATCTGGTGGTATTAAGTTTCTATTCACTCGACTTCGCTCCTATCTATAGTCTCAAATTTTATCTTTTTTTGTTAATTCATTTCGCTTTGCTATTTTTCTTCTTCCTCCACCCACTTCATTTCCTCGTTCTCTTACATCATCCATTTCCTTCGTTCTTTCCTTCTCTTGTTTCATCTTTCGTTTTTCGTTTCTCTCTTCCCCCTCATCTTCCATTCGTTTCATTCTTCCTTCCTTTCCTCCCTCCTCTTCCTCCATCTTCCCTCCCCTCCCCTCAAACGTTTCCTTCATTGCTCCTTGTTTTCTTTCCTCCCAATCCTACCTCTTCCTCCTCTTCTCCATTTATCTTCTTCCTTGTTTCTCAGCCCTTCTCATTTTCTCTCTTCCTGACTTTACTCCCTTTCTCTCCTCCTCTTCTCACCCTCCCTTTCTTCCCTTCCCTTCTCCCCTCCTTCCTGCTTTATCTCTGTTCCGTCTCCCCTCCCTCACTTCCGCTTCTGTCTTTGTAGGAGTAATTGCGAGAGGGAGGGAGGGAAGGAGGGAGGGAGGAAAGATATCTGTCTCTCCATCCGTCACTTTTCCCCTCCCCCCCCCCGTCTCTCTCTCTCTCTCTCTCTCTCTCTCTCTCTCTCTCTCAACTCTTCGATTTTTTTTTTCTTACAGGATGTCCACAAATTATCTTTAAAATCTTACAGTAAATATTCACCTTAAATTTGTGGTAGGACATGTTTTAAGACTGGCAATTTATTATCCTCATCGAGTAAGCTAGTTCACTTTCACACAGGGGGCTGGCTGTTCCTGAGATCCTAATACAAATTTCTCACAGGTAAACTGAAAGACATTACCCGATTTCTTAGTGCTACAGAAGGTGCTCACGAAGTACATTAATTACATACAGAAAACATCGATATTTTGTCTTTAATGTGCAAGAAAATGGATTGAAGTTCATAGTTTTTTTTTAATATAAATGTTTGAGAATATAATGATGATTAGTGGACATTATATATTTTGTCTTCTTAACACTAGATTTTATTTAACTAAGGAGGGATAGTCCACTGTGTAGAGATATTTTTTTGTTTTCATTTATCTTCCGCCATTTCTATCCTCTCTCTCTCTCTCTCTCTCTCTCTCTCTCTCTCTCTCTCTCTCTCTCCTGTCTCTTTCTCAACCCAGGTCAGTCCTTTCCCTTCCCTCCACCCTTGCAGCATCCTTCCCTCATCTCTAATCCTTCTCTTCCTCCATCCCTCTTTTCTTCCGCCCTTTCTTCCTTTCCTCCCTCCTGCCTTTCCTTCTTCATCCCGTCTTTCTTCCCTTATTCCCTCCTTCTCATCCTTCCTCCCTTCTTCCTTCCCTCCTATCCTTCCTCCCTTCTTCCTTCCCTCCTATCCTTCCTCCCTTCTTCCTTCCCTCCCATCCTTCCTCCCTTCTTCCTTCCCTCTCATCCTTCCTCCTTTCATCCTTCCCTCCCTTCTCTCTGACTTGCAAACAATGCCTTTACCTTCCTCCCTTTCTCCAACCTCCCCCTTCCCGTCCTCCCCCACTCCCACCCTCTCTCCATTTCCCCTCCCTCTCCCCTCCCCTTCCCCCTATTTATGCTATTACATGACCCACTTCCCCTCTTTTGTAGGTCTTGTTATCAATTCCCTCTCCATTCTTTCCCTTGTTATTCTTTTCCATTCATTCTTTTCCATGTGTCTTTTATTTCCTGTCCCTTTCCTTTACTTTTTTTTTTTACCTTCCCGTTTGATTTTTTTTTTTTCATTTTTCTTATTCCTTACCATTTTCCTTCGGTCCCCTGTGTTTTTTTTTTCCATTCCATTTCTCATTTTTCTTTATTTTCGCTTCCTGAAATTTTTCTAATTTATAATTTCCTTTTTCCCTGCCTTTCCCTTTTTCTGGCTTTTTTAGCTTTTTTCTCTTGATCCCATACTTCTGTCCTTTATTTTCCTTGTTTCCTTCCTTTATTCTTGATCCCATTAATTCTTTGCTTAATTTTCCTTTTTTTCCTTCCCTTACCTATTCTTTATTTTCTCAAACTTTTTCCATAATTATCTTCTCTCCCGCTCCGTTGCGTTTCAGTTCCTTCCTTTACTTTCGCTTCCATCAATAATCTTCCTTTTATTCTTCACTATTTTCTTCGTTTTCCTCCCGTCTTTTCTCCTCGTTCATTTTTGTCATCTGCTTTGTGTCTTCCTCATCTATCTTCCTCCTCCTTTTCCCTCTCCTCCGGTTCTTATTCTTTCATATGTCCGTCTCTCCTTCCACATTTTTTCTTCTCTTTTCCTTCATCATTTTTCTTCATCAGTATTCATTGCCTACTGTTTCCCAGGCTTTCTCTTTTCTCCATTTCCTTTTCTCTTCTTTTCTCCGTGTCTTTTGTGAGCTAATCTCTCTCTCTCTCTCTCTCTCTCTCTCTCTCTCTCTCTCTCTCTCTCTCTCGCTCTCATTTTATCGTCAATTTTTATCGCTCCCTCTATTTCCTTTATGACTCAACTTTACGAAGGCAATTTGGAAAAGCACAAATGAATGAACGAAAGCAAGAGAGAGAGATAAAGAAAAGAGTGATAAAGTATGGATGTGGAAAAAGATACGATAATTGATAAATGGACAGACGGATAGACAGATGGATGGGTAAGTGGATATACATGAGACAGACTGACAGATGCAAGGACTGACAAACTGATAAACAGCTAGAAAGACAGACAGACAGATAGATAGATGTAGACAGGTAAACAGATACGGATGAAGACAGATACCGTACATAAGCGGGTAGGAAGACTGACACTACTATATTTAGGCAAAGACAGGATGATAATATTATGGATAGACAACAGAACAGAAGTATATTAAAAAATCATGTAACTTTCACACAGCTATAAAAACACACATGCAGGTAAACACACACACACACACCAGACACACACACACACACACACACACACACACACACACACACACACACACACACACACACACACACACACACACACACACACACACACACACACACAAACTAGATACCGTTTTAGGCACACGCACAAAAAGCTAAAGCTAGTGATGGACAGACACAAACACCGATAAACTAACACAATAACAACAACAACGATGACAACGAAAACAAAAACATCTGGGCCATCGGACAGGTAACGATAAACAATAAACAAAAAAATGTCAACAAACACGGAGGAGGAGGAGGAGGAGGAGGGAATACAGGGCAAGAGAGAAGGAACACAATAGGAGTAGGAGTAGGAGTAGGAGTAGGAGAGAGAGAGAGAGAGAGAGAGAGAGAGAGAGAGAGAGAGAGAGAGAGAGAGAGAGACAATAATAAATAAAAGAAATAAGTAATAAGATAAGGATACACCCAAATCTGAGTATAGCCTTCATCTATTCTCAAACTGGGATATCGTGATCTATCTTGTTTCTAAATACTAAGTAAAGGAAGGCTTTTCTACCCTCTCTAACACCTATGTCAAAACTAAGGCACGCATCAACTCGCCTCTACATAATTTGTGCAGTTTTCTTTCTAAATACATTAAAGTACCGAAACGACAGTGATTCCTACCATATCCAGTACCAGGTTATAGTTAGATCTACAAACTAAATAGCTTTCTTGCTTTATAGAGACTACTCGTTGAGGCAGTGTACACGTAAAAGAAAAAAAAAGTTAAGCTGGTGGAGTACGATGATATCCGAAATGACCAATAAAGCTTGTGAAGTCCCATGAAGAGTAAGCTTATCTTTTTTAATATGCATATAATATACCGATTAGAAAATGCCACAAGCAAGCGATATATAGCATCCTTACGAAAGCAGGTTTACTAATGTCGGGAAATATCATCGGGTATACTTCCCAGTTGTGGTTTGAGATTTTCATCCTTCACAGATATATATATATATTTTTTTAATAGTGGACTGTACATATCGCCCACCTACCTCTGAGAATTTATGATATATTGGGTTTCCTGTTTCCCCATCCTCATGAGAACAGTCTAGCCTTGATCTTATCCTCTCAGTCCCCTGGCAGTAGTAAGAATAAAATGAGATGATCCTGTAACAGGTTTGATAGAAGGTACTACTAACCCATCCCTTACAAGTCATTCCCTGATCTAAATAAAACTAAGGGAAATCAACAATTCAAGGTGCTACAAGACTTGCTTCTAAATACCTCCAGCAGACTGTCTATCCTCCTTACTAAACCATCTAAGAAGGTAAAGGAAGATGAACGATACGTACATGCCGAAATAAAACACGGTCCCGCTCCTGTGCAAATGAAACGCGATATAATTCCATGTTCTGTTCATAATCCCATTAAATATTTCCAGTGCATCTCTGTGCCCTGAAAATACTGAAGGTAGAGTCTATTCCATCTAATAATTGAGTATTTCAGCAAGGTCTAATTGAGATTCCAACTCATTTAATTTTGACTGAGTTTAGAAATATTTCATTAGGAAATGACTTTTTTCCAATCCACTGTGACGGGTCTCCACTAAGCGAAATGTAAATCGTCTCACGGTAACAGGAAGAAAGTTAAAAATATGGGTCCCCGTATTGAAGGGTTACAATAACAACCGATGCATAATCATCAACAATAGCAACGTCAACATAGAAAACACCGCCACACCATCTCCACCAAAAAATAAAATAAAATAAAATAATAATACCAGTATCCCCACCACCAAGACCACCATCACCACCACCGCGCACAGCATCACCATCACCACCACCGCACACAGCATCACCATCACCACCACCGCACACAGCATCACCAACACCACCACCACCACCACCACCAAACAAAAACATGCATCATAACAAGAATCACCGTAATCTAAGAACGGAAAAAAAAGAAATGAATAGAAGTGTCATAAATTACGGCAACAAAAGGAAAGCTAAGAAACAAGACTGGTGAAGAATGACACGAAGCGGATATTAAACCAAACAAAGACATGAAAGAAAATGTGAGAAGGACGGCACACAAAACACGGAGGAAGGGGACAAAATGCGAGAGGAAATTACAAGGGTGTACAGATTGTGGTACAGGATACGTGTAGTGGTGACTCATATACACATGCATGCACACTGTGAACACACACACACACACACACAGGCTTCCTTTTATGCACCTACACTAACACAGATCAGTAACTACGCAATACATCTTACATTTAAACTGAAACGCTTATGCACACCCCGCAAAATCATTTTAAATAATAAGAAAAAAGAAACATTCACTCACGCTTCTTATATTCTTAGTATACGTATAATGAGGCAACGTGTCATCTTTTCACGCACACAGTTGTTATCTATTTCTATAAGACCATTTACCTGTATTTTTGTTGTGACCCAAAGCACCGCTGGACGTAACCCCTGTGGATTGCAGGTTGCAGTCGCTCTCCTCCTCCAGTCCACCATTGACCCCCTCACCCCCGAGGATAAGAGAGAGACGTTTGTATAACTGGGCAGCGGTGCATCTCTGAATAAAGGGACCATCACGTGAAGGCACCTGTCTCCAGCATTATCCCTCAAGTGCACTGATACGTAGTGAGCATTTCGCGGCCATTCCAGCGGACATTCCAGCATAATTATCCACATATTCACGGCTTACACTAGCGTCCATGCAGCTACATATCGTATGCTGAACAATCCATCTGTGTCCCCTCTCCCCTCCCCCCCCACTCACACACCTATACACACACAAAGGAGCGGCGGTGGCTGAGTATTTCCTGTCACCTGCAATTACCGTGGCGCCATCCGTGACTGCCACACCACACATCACATCACATCACATCACATCACATCACATACCACGCCCTACAACAACACTTAGAGATTCACAGCACACCCGCAAATATTCCACAATTTACTACATCCGATAGCACTTTACATATCAGGATGACTTATCACATAAACACACACACACACACACACACACACACACACACACACACACACACACACACACACACACACACACACACACACATTCTTGTTACCTCCAGTCTACAGTATATTCATCAACGTAGGAAACATGTACAGTTGTGATGGGGTAAACGAAGCCTGCATGAAAAAATCTAAGTTCAATAAAGTGG
This sequence comes from Coenobita brevimanus, assembly GCF_032717465.1. Classification (NCBI taxonomy): domain Eukaryota; kingdom Metazoa; phylum Arthropoda; class Malacostraca; order Decapoda; family Coenobitidae; genus Coenobita; species Coenobita brevimanus. Next base: position 34,309,331 of record NC_137046.1, read on the forward strand.
CCAGGAGACAAAAGTAATAAAGCCAAGTCCTCAGGGTAAAGGAGGTATATGCTACCAGACGCACTTCAGTTCACCCACACACTCCTTCGGCATTTACCCTTGAAGCGAGGGTGTAGGAAGTGTGTATGAATGTGTACGTGGAGGTATTTATTTTTATACCTTTGCGTGACTGAGAATGTGTATAGGAATGAATGTGGAACTGGTTATTGTAAGGAGGGTTGGCGAATGTATGTGAATGTATGTGGAAGAAATGATAGTGTTGTTGTTGACGTGTATGTGAAAGGACGTGAAAGTAGTTTATGTGTATGTGTAAGTAGTGTATGTTTAAGTATGTGTAAGTAGTGCATGTGTACGTAGTGTATGCTTAAGTATTGTAAGTAGTGTATGTAAGTATGTGTAAGTAGTGTATGTTGAAGTATTTGTAAGTAGTGTATGTGAAAGTATATGTATGTAGTGTATGTGTTACTATGTGTAAGTGGTGTATGTTTAAGTATATGTAAGTAGTGTATGGTTACTGTAAGTTTATGTAAATAATGTATGTGAAAGTATATGCAAGTAGTGCATGTGAAAGTATGCAAGTAGTATATGTGTACTGTAAGTATATGTAAATAATGTATGTGAAAATAAATGCAAGTAGTGTATGTGTAAGTATATGTAAGTAGTGTATGTGTAAGTTGATGTAAGTAGTGTATGTGAAAGCATACAGTACACAAGTAGTGTAGGTGTAAGTACAGTATATGTAAGTAGTGTATGTCCATGTAAGTAATGTATGTGAAAGTATATGTAAACAGTGTATGTGAAAGTATATGTATGCAGTGTAAGTATATGTAAGTAGTGTACGTGAAAGTATATGTAAGTAGTGTACGTGAAAGTATATGTAAGTAGTGTACGTGAAAGTATATGTAAGTAGTGTACGTGAAAGTATATGTTAAGTAGTGTATGTGTTAGTATGAGTAAGAAGTGAAAGCTAAGTATACAGTATGCAAGTAATGTATGTGAAAGTATATATACGTAGTGTATGTAGAAGTATAAGTAGTGTATGTAGAAGTACGTATAAGTAGTGTATGTGTAGGTAAGTAGAGTATGTAAACGTATATGTAAGTAATAATATTAAGTTGAGGCAGTGGGAATGAATGCATCTGGACGTCAATATTATACTGATGGCGAGAAGTGTGTATCAATGAGTATACAAATATTTAGTATACTGCGGCTAGGGAGCTGTATATGCAACTGTTACACACCAAGCATATGCTACTTACCGTAAACTCATACACTACTCTACAAACAGGTAACCTAAGGATGGAGTAGACAGACGTATACTTTTTCATTCGGAATTCTTATCTCTCATTCACAAATTCTCATTCAGAAAGTTAAGAAAAGCATCACACACACACACACACACACACACACACACACACACACACACACACACACACACACGAAACAAGTGTAAAAATCTATTGTGCAAATTTGTCACAAACACACTGCCTTATTCCAAGCGCACACGAAAACACTCCTTCACAAACTTACGTAAATCTTGTAAACACACACACACACACACACACACACACACACACACACACACACACAAACACACACACACACACACACCTGCGACTTTGTTGTTTGTCCCGGCCACTCTTGTTTGTGGTAAATTGTCTTGTTTGTCTTGGTGTTTTTCCTCCACCCCTCCTAATTACCCTCACAGTCCACACCGCTTTGTTTACTCTTTCTCTCCACCCCTAACTACCTCCTCCCCCCCACTAACTCTCCACTCCCATCTCCCCTCCCCTCCACCCCCTCCCTCTGCTTCCACCTCTTTACCCCCACCCCAACCCCAATTCTTTCCACTTCCTCCCCCCCATCCCCTCTTCTTTTTAACTTTATCGGTTTGGTCTCTCTCTCTCTCTCTCTCTCTCTCTCTCTCTCTCTCTCTCTCTCTCTCTCTCTCTCTCTCTCTCTCTCTCTCTCTCTCTCGTTCGTATATTCATAATTTCAAGTTATCGTATTTTTTATTCATTCGTCCACATAGGTAAGAATATTCAAAACAGCATCAGCAATAAAAAGGCCATCAATAATAATAATAATAATAATAATAATAATAATAATAATAATAATAATAAAAATAATAATCAGCATACAGTAAGAAATGGGAAATATACAGCCCCAACTTAAATTTAAAACAAGCCATTAGATATGAAAAAAAAAAAAACTTAACGAGAAAAAATAAATGGTAAAAACACGTCGGCTCTTCAGATATAACATATATTTTTTTCGTTTCCATTTTTTTTCCGTCCCTCAGTGTGTTTCCCTGCCATCAATTTACACAGGGAAAAAATGGGGAAGGAACTGAGGAGGAAGGAAAAAAATGGGGAGGATAGGAAGAAGGGAGAAAGAAGAGGAAGAGGAGAGGAAGGGAGAGATGAGGGAGAAAGAAGAAGGAGGAGAGGAAGGGAGTGATGAGGAGGAAGGAGGAGAGGAAGGGAGAGATGAGGAAGAAAGAGGAGGAAGGAGGAGTGGAAAGGAGTGATGAGGAAGAAAGAAGAGGAAGGAGGAGAGGAAAGGAGAGGTAAGTGAGAAAAGAGAATGGAGGAGAAGGGAAAGATGATGGAGAAAGAAGAGGAAGGAGGAAAGGAAGGGAGAGATGAGGGAGAAAGCAGAGGAAGGAGGAGAGGATGGGAGAAATGAGGAAGAAAGAGGAGGAAGGAGGAGAGGAAGTGAGAGATGAGGGAGAAAGAAGAGGAAAGAGAAGAAGAAGAAGGGAGAGATTATGGAGAAAGAAGAAAGGAGAGGAAGGGAGAGATGAGGGAGAAAGAGGAAGGAAGAGAGGGAGAGATAAAGCAGAAAGAAGAGGAAGGGAGAGATGAAGGAGAAAGAAGAGGGAGGAGAAGAAAAGAGAAATGAGGGAAAGCTTGGAGAGGAAGCAGGGGACGGGGAGAGTGGGTAATAATGAAGTAACTGAGCATAAGGGAAAAATGTGAAGGAAAAAAGGAGGAAGGGAGGGAGGGAGGCGGGGGGTGAGGAAGAAGCGAGAAACAGGGGAGTAGGACGAGAAGAGGAAATAGGGAAAAGACGGGGAAAGAGAAATACTGAAGGAAGGAAGGAAGGAGGGAGGGAGGGAGGGAGGAAGAAGGGAATGAATGAATGAATGAATGAGGGGAAAGAAGGAAGGAAGGAAAGAGGGAGGGTGGAGCAAGGAGGGAAAACAAAGATAAAGGGAAACAGAAGCGTGAAGGGAAGAGAAAGAATACGAGAGGAGGAAATGGGATGATGAGTGGGATATAATTACTGCAGAGAGAGAGAGAGAGAGAGAGAGAGAGAGAGAGAGAGAGAGAGAGAGACGTATGATAAAATTAAGGCTGGGTGATAGGAAATCGAAATATGGAGAAAAATAAAGAGCATGAAAACGACGTCACAGATGAAAGGACACAGAAACAAAGGCGACAAACGAAAAAAATAAGGCAGAGAAAAAGGCACAATAATAGACCAAATAATACGGCAAGAAAATAGGGTGGAATGCATTACGAAAAGGGCTTAAAAAAAAAAAAAAAGGGTGTGGAGAATGAAATGGCGTATGAGAGGTGTAAAAAAAAAAAAAAGGGAGATTAAGAATGTCCTAAGGAATGAAAAAAAAAAAAAAAATGGGTGTATAAAAGTCCCCCCCCCTCTCTCTCTCTCTCTCGTTTCTCCTTCCCATTTTCCTTCCTCCATTTCCTTAACTCATCCACTTCTTAAACTTCCATCTTCATTAACACCAAAGCCATACCACCTTCCATTTCTTCTCCCATACTCCTCTCTCGAACAGTATTTCTCTCTCTATTCCTGTACTGCTTATCTTTCCTTCCCTCTTTGCCTCCCCCTCTTCATTGTTCCTTCCTCTGCCTTTCCTTCCTGTCTCTCCCGCTCCCTCTTCCTCTTTCTTCCTCTTCCTTTTCCTATTCCTTCCTCTCCCTCTCCTTCCTCCTCTTCCTCCCACTCTCTTTTCCTATATCTTCCGCTCCCTCTCCCTTTCCCAAAAGTCTCTCCCTCCTCTCTATCATCCTCGTAAAACTTCTCTTGTTCGTCCTTCTCCTCCTTCCTTCTCCCTCTCTTGTCGTCGTCTTGATTTTTCCTCTCCTTTATCCTTCCTCTTCTTCCTCCTCTTTCTCAATTTGTCTCTACCATTCGTATCCTTCTTCCTCCTCCTCCTCCTCCATTTTAGTTTTCTCCGACCTCCTCTCTTCTTCTTCCTCCTCTTCCTTACCTACCATTCCCTTTTCCACCTCCCACCCCTCTTTTTCCACTTCTCTTACCCCAATTCTTCTTCCTCCTCCTCTTCCTTCCTTTCATTCCCCTCTTCCCTCTTCCTCCTCGTCCTCGTCCTCCTTCTCCTTCTCCTCCCCCCCTCGTCGTCTGTGCTAAGCTGCGGGCAAGTCGACACCAACTCAGCTCCGGCCACAGTCAAGGCATTTTTGGTGCACCTCTAAAATTCGCGCTACGCCCAAGCATATTTTGTCCTGGAATTCGCGACTGGGGGGAGGTGGAGGGAGAGAGAGAGGGAGAGGAGGAGGGGAGAGGGAGAAGAGGAGGGGAGAAGGCGGGGAGGAGGTGGAAGGGAAGGAGATTAAAGGACACGAAAAAAAGCCATAGGAAAAAAGGGGGAGGAGAGAAGGAAGAAGCAAAGGAGGAAGGAAAAAATAAGAGGATGAGAGCGAAAAGGATCAGACTCACCAAAAAAAAAAAAAAAAAAAAAAAAGACGGAAGAAAGCAAGTAGAAGACAGAAAAGAAAGGAAGATGAGGAAGTAAAGGTAGAAGGAGAAAGGTAAGGAAAAGAGGAAATACAGGAAGAAAGGAAAACGGAGGCAAAGAAGTAAGACAGGAGAATACGAAGGAAGGTGAAAACGATTACCATTACCTAAACACACACAAAAAAAGCGAGAAACCTTAACTCTTTCAGTACGATAACGTCAATGATATATTCTTTAATTTTGATCCCACCAGTCGATTATTTCAAGTTTGTTCTGCAGTAGAAAATAGTCTGCACAGATCCTTTCCTTCAGTAATGTCATTTATATTTAATCCCTAACACAAGAATTTTCATCATTCCTTATGGCCAACTTGTTATGAAAGGAATTATTGTAGAAAAAAAATAATAATTACAAAAATAGTAATAGTAATAGTAGTAGTAGTAGTAGTAGTAGTAGTAATAATAATAATCTATCTATCTATAGCCCGACGCCCTAATCCCGCAAAGGGTGGCCGCACACAAAACGCCTCCAATTCGCTCTGTCACAATAATAATAATAATAATAAGAGTAAAAGTAACAATAGTAACAACAACAACACTAATAATAATAATAACAACAATAATAATAATAATAATTAACAGTAATACTAAACAACCAGTCCTTACCTAATTGTGTGTGCCTAGGGGGAGGTTTGGCCACTGTCCTCCACATAGCTAAGGATAGGTGACAGGCCCAAGACCCCAGTGGCATTGCTTGACTCCTCCTGCTGCCTCTTGGGTTTACGAACGTCAGTGCAAAATATGACTGTCATCCCAACCGGCGCCCTTACACCACTAGACCACCGGACATCTGAATAGTAAAAAGAAAAAATAATAATAATAATAATAACACTACTACTACTACTACTAAATAATAATAATAATAATAATAATAATAATAATAATAATAAATAAATAAAGGCTATATAAATAAATAAAAATATCAGCAGCACACCTCTACAGTAAAAGTAGCAATAACAACAGCAAGAACAAATGGAAAAAAAAAAAGTAGGTGAAAAATCAGAAGTGCCGATTTAAGTCTTTTTGGCAACGGGGAAGGGAGGACGATGAGGTGGGGAGAGGTAGATCGAGAATGGGTAGGAGGGGCGAAGGAGAGGGGATGGGAGACATTGGAAGGGGGCGTAAGAGGGAGAGAAAAGGAAGAGAGGTAGAGGCGAGAGTTGGGGGGACGAGAATGGGGGGAAGAGGGGGGACGAGAATGGGGGGAAGAGGGGGGACGAGAATGGGGGGAAGAGGGGGGACGAGAATGGGGGGAAGAGGGGGGACGAGAATGGGGGGAAGAGAGAGGGGGTGACACAAATGAGCCCATAAAGAGGAGGGGCCAGGTGATGGGGTTTCTCTCCCGCCCCTCACTAATTCACTACGGGGGGAGGGGGGCAAGGTGAGGGGAAGGGGGGCAAGGTGAGGGGGAAGGGGGGCAAGGTGAGGGGGAGGGGGGCAAGGTGAGGGGGAGGGGGGCAAGGTGAAGAGGGAGCGGGGCAAGGTGAAGAGGGAGCGGGGTAAGGTAAGGGGGAGCGGGGTAAGGTAAGGGGGGAGGCGAGAAAGGTGAGGGGGAAGGCAAAAGGTGAGGAAGGAGGGGAGAAAGGCAGAGGAAGAGCGTAAACGAGAGAAAGGCAGAAAGGAAAATGTGGAAACTAAAAGGAGTAGCTGAGAGAGAGAGAGAGAGAGAGAGAGAGAGAGAGAGAGAGAGAGAGAGAGAGAGAGAGAGAGAGAGAGATGGGGAGGGAGGGGTAATGTCTGATAATGGAGGGGTTTGATGAAAATATGAGACTGAGGGGAAAATAACTAGGACGGGTGTTGACGGGAGGAGGCGAGGGGAAAGTGGTGAGGCAAGGAGAGGGGAGGAGAGGAAAGGGAAGGGGAGGAGAGGGATGGAGGAAAATAGGAGTAAAATAGAGAGGAGAGGAGAGGGGAGGAAAATAGGGAGGAGACGAGAGGGGAGGAGTGAAGAATCGGGAAAAGAGGAGAGAGGAGGAGTGGAAAATGGAGAGGAGAGAGGAGGAGAGGAAAACAGGGAGAAGAAAATAGGGAGGGGAGGAAAACTGGGAGGAGAGAGTAGGGGAGGGGAGGAGAGAGTAAGGGAGGGGAGGAGAGAGTAGGGGAGGGGAGGAGAGAGTAGGGGAGGGGAGGAGAATAAGGAGGAAACGAGAGGGGAGGAGAGAAAAATAGGGAAGAGAGGAGAGGGGAGAAGAGGAAAATGGAGAGGGGATGGGAGGAGAGGAAAACATGAAGGAGAGGGGAAGGGAGGAAGAAAATAGGGAGGAGAGGAGACGGGAGGAGAAGAAGGGAATGAGGAAGAGAGGAAAAGAAAGGAATAAGGAGGAGAGGAAAAGAAAGGAATAAGGGGGAAAGGAAAAGAAAGGAATAAGAGGGAAAGGAAAAGAAAGGAATAACAGGAGAGGATTTGGAGAAGAAAGGAGGGTACTACGGACGACAAGAGGGAAGTGAAGAGAAAAAAATGGGGAATGGTGAGTAATAAGGGGACTGGGGAGGAAAAGGAGAATGGGAAGGGAAGATTGGGAGTGGAAGGGAAAAGACAGAAATGAGGAAGCAAGGAGGGAGGTGGGGGAGCCAGGGAATAGGGAAGGGGAAAAGGGGAAGGAAAAGTGAGGAAGGGGAAGGAGATAAGAAAAATGGGAAGGAAACAAAGAAAGTGGGGAGGAAAAGGGGGGCGTGGGGAAGAAGAAAGAAGTGCCATGGGAAAAAGGGGAGTAAGAAGGACAGGAGGGGAGTATGGCAGACGGGAGGGGAGTAAAAAGGAATGGAGGGGAGTATGAAGGAAAGGAAGGGAGCATGAAGGAATGGAGGGGAGTTTGAAGGAAAGGAGGGGAGAGAAGAATAATAATAAATGGGGTGGAGGGAAAGTGCTGGGGAAAAACTAGGAAGAGGGGAAAGAGGAAATACGAGAAGAATTTTTAGAAGGAATGAAGGAAATGAGAAAGAAGGGAAGCGAGGAGGAAAGAGGGGATGACGGATGAAAATAATAGAGAGAGAGAGAGAGAGAGAGAGAGAGAGAGAGAGAGAATCGACAAAGTGTGCCTAATACAAAACGTTAACACTTTCCTAAACCACCTTTCCCCTTTCCACCACCTGACACCACCCCCATCTCACTCACCCCTTCCCCTTCTTCTACCCCTCTCATTCCTCCCTCACCCTTTCTTCCCCTGCTTCTAACCTCTCTCCTGCCTCACTCCTCTCCCCTTCCCCTGCCTCTAACCTCCTCTTTCCCTCACCCTTTTCCCTACTTCTAACCTCTCTCTTCCCTCACCCCTTCCCCTTCCTCTACCTTTAACTCTCTCTCCTCCTCCTAAACCTTCGATCTCCTTCTTCCTCCTCCTCCTCCTCCTCCTCCTGAATCTATCCAACCAAACTATTCTTCCTTCTTTCAAACCCATACTTAACCCCTTCAATCCGATGACCTTCTCGTACTCATCACATCATCTCCAGACGATTTTATTAAGCTTCAGATTTTTGTTTTCATGGGGGGTGGGGGGTTAGATACAGCCTTCATTATTTCCTTACTAGAGGTCCCCCCGAAGATGAAATAAAAAATAATTAGGAGGGAGCAAAAATAAACTCATATCCCTCTAACTCCTTCATTTCCTATTCCACCAAGATACTTTATTTTGTGGGGATCAATTGACAGACCTTTCAAATAGAGCTCTTTTTATTCTCTATTTCCTGTGGTATATGTGAGAGGGGGGTGTAAGTTGGGGGAAGGGCAGCGGAATGGCAAGGGGACAGGGCGCGATTTGTTTGTGGCACCTGTTGCGGGACCAATTCTTCTGGCTAGAGATAGTTATAGATCATTCTTACCTGTCTTACTCTTTTTTTTATCAATACGGCGACTGTTTCCTTTTATTATTATTTTTCCGAGAATTATCCAGTCTCCTCTTTTTATTCCTCGATTATTTCCTGTTTCCTGTTGTCATTGTTTTCGTGATCATTTTTCAGCTTCCCCTTGCAAGTGTTTTCCCGCGTGTAATGGCTAAGAAGACCCGCTAATACTCCGCCCTTGAGTCAGCTAACACTTAAGCGAAATTAACCTAACCAAATTAACCTAACTTAGATTGAATTATGGCCATGTCAAGTCAGATTACCGGTATGCCTTGGTTAGGTGTAAGTGAGGTTGAGATATGTGAGATTAAGAGTGGGTGAGTTTCAGTGAGATCTCTCCACCTTTACGGACGAAACACGCAAAGGGAAAAACAGGAAAAAATAGCAAACACAAGTACAGTAGGAAAAATTGCTAGGTTAAGATATATGAGATTAAGAGTGGGTGAGTTTCAGTAAGATCTCTCCAGCTTTACGGACGAAACATGCAAAGGGAAAAACAGGAAAAAATAGCAAACACAAGAACGTCAGGAAAGATAGCTGCATCGTGGAGGGAAAATCAACCCCTTCACTACATGGACGCCCTTTTTATTCCACTCTTACTGCCACCAGACGATTTTACTCAAGGCTGGTAAAAAATCTCTCATACTGACGGGATTAACACTATGTGTAACTAGTTCGTATAAAGTCATATGAAGAGAGCAAGAATTTATTAAAGACGTCCTCGGGTGAAAAGAGTTAATAAATACAGGTAAAGATTGTAAAATAAACAAAATCTCATCCTGTTCTTACACCTATTCTTCAGCATCCAATCCAAATTCCAGTCACTTCTCATTCCACTCCTTATCGCCCAATTTCTCTGCCTCTCTTTTTCACAAACTCTTGTTTTCATTCCCTCTTGAAATGTCCTCTCTCTTCCTCCCTTCACCCCGCCTCCTTTTCCACCTACCTTCACCCCTCCTCCTCTTCCACCTACCTTCACCCCTCCTCCTCTTCCACCTACCTTCATCCCTCCTCCTTTTCCACCTACCTTCACCCTTCTTCCTCTTCCACCTACCTTTACCTCTGCCCCTCCTCTTCCCTTCACATTTCCCCCTCTAGAATCCCTACACCTCACTCTTCCCCTTTTCCTTCACCCCTCCCTCTCTTCCCCTTCCTCTCAATCTTCCCCTCCCTCTTCCCCTTCCTTTCAACGCTCCCCCTCTTCCCCTTCCTTTCAACCCTCCCCTTCTTCCCCTTACCTTTAACCATCCCCCTCGACCCACTTTCTTTCTGCCTTACTCTTCCCCTCCGTCCCCCCACCCACTCCCCTCTCCCCCTCCCCTCCCCCTCCGCTAATAACCCCTGTGGCCGAGACGCTGGAACTTCATACATGCATAATGACCCCGGGGTGAGAGGGGTTAGGGGTCTGGTGTCACCTGGGGGGGTTGGAAGGGAAGGGGGAGAAAGAGAGGGAGAAGGAGGAGGAGGAGAGGGAGAGCGAGGAGCGAAAGGCAGGGGAAAAGAAGAGGAAGGGGCAGGAGGGGGTGAGGGAGCATGGGAAAAGAAGGGGAAGGGACAGGAGGGGGAAAAGGTAATGTCAACCTGATGAACTGAAGGAAGGGGGTGACCTCACAGGGATATAAATGATTTAACACTTTGGGAGGGGGTGTCACCTGGGGAGCAAGGTGTCACCCGGGGAGCAAGGTGTCACCTGGGAAGCGGGTGCCACCTGGGGAGCAAGATGTCACCTGGGGAGCAGGGGGTCACCTGGGGAGCAGGGTGTCACCTGGGGAGCAGGGTGTCACCTGAGGAGCGGGTGTCACCTGGGAGCAGGATGTCACCTGTGTCACCTGGGGAGCGGGTGTCACCTGAGAGCAGGGTGTCACCCGGGAGCAGGGTGTCACCTGTGTCACCTGGGAAGCGGGATGTCACCTGGGGAAGGAGATTGTCATCTGGGGAGGGAAGCTATCACCTGGGGAGAGGGAAACTGTCACCTGGTGAGGGAGACCGTCACCAGGTGAGGGAAGTTGTTACCTGGGGAGGGAGGTTGTTACCTGGGGAGGGAGGTTGTCACCTGGGGAGGGAGGTTGTCACCTGGGGAGGGAGGTTGTTACCTGGGGAGGGAGGTTGTCACCTGGGGAGGGGAGTGTTACCTGGGATCGAGGGGAGAGGCAGAAGAGGGAGTGAGGTCATATGAAAGCGAGTTGTGTGAGGAAGAGGTTGTGGAGGAGGCGATGTGACTTGGTTGGGAGGGATATCACGTGGAGAGGGTGACGTCACCTGCTTAGGGGAAGAAGGTGTCGCTTGAAGAGGGAGACGTCAATAGGGGCAGGGTGAGGGCAAGGGCCGGTGGAGGGGAAGGGGCAATGTCACTCGCGGGTTGGTGCAGAGTAAACAGGTGAAGAAGATATGAGGAAGGGCTTGAGAGGGCAGTGGGGTAGGTGGGAGGGGGGGAAAAGGAAGGACGGGGGTAAGAGAAGCCACAACTAGTGGCGGACAGGTAAGGTAGAAAAGTGGGTTGGAGATAAACGTGTGATAGGCAGGTGAGGCAGAGGTGTGTGGGAGTGGAAGTGAGGTGTGGAGGTGTGAGCGGGAGTAGGGAAAGCAGGTGAGAACAAACTAAGCAGGAAAGAAATGTAGACAGCTGATAAAAAAAATAGATGGAGCAGAAGACAGACGGTTTAGAAGGTCAGGTAAATAGACAAGACTGACAGAAGACACATGGTAGATAGATAGAGGTAAGAGCATGTTGGTGAGAGGTTGGGAAGAGGGGGTGTGACAGAGCAGGATGGATGACAAGGAACAATAATTGAACAGGTGGTGACAGCCATTTCAAAACAAGTGGCAACAAAGGCGACGAGGTAAGACAGATGGTGTGTGTGTGTGTGTGTGTGTGTGTGTGTGTGTGTGTGTGTGTGTGTGTGTGTGTGTGTGTGTGTGTGGCGGGAAATCTGGAGGGACGCTGGGAGGATAAAACGAAAGAACCGTTGCAAATAAAAAAGGGTAAAGCAACAAGAATCCAGAAGCAAGGAAGGAAGGAAGGAAGACAGGGAACAACAACACGGGAACACAGGGAAAAATGAAGAACGATAATACACACACACACACACTCACACATACACACACACACACAGGCGAAAACATGGATATACGTAGACATGAAAGGAAAATAATGTTCATGTAGGAGGGGGGGAAAGGAAGGAAAGTGGGGAGGAGAAGGGAAGGAAAGTGGGGAGGAGAAGGGAAGGAAAGTGGGGAGGAAAAAGGAAAGTGGGAAGGAAAAGTGAAGGAAAATGGGGAGGAAAAGGGAAGCAAAGTGGGAAGGAAAATGAAAGTGGGAGGGAAAAGGGAAGGAAAGTGGGGAGAAAAAGGGAAGGAAAGTAGGGAGGAAAAGGGAAGGAAAATGGGGAGGAAAAGGGAAGGAAAATGGGGAGGAAAAGGGAAGGAAAATAGGGAAGAAAAGGGAAGGAATGTGGGCAGGAAGAGATGGAAAATGGAGAGGAAAAAGGAAGAAAGTGGGGAGGAAAAAGGAAGAAAGTGGGGAGGAAAAAGGAAGAAAAGTGGGGAGGAAAAGGGAAGGAAAGTGGGGAGAAAAAAGGAAGGAAAGTTGGGAGGAAAAAAGGAAGGCTCAAATCTTGCATTACTATATGTAGAAGGGGAAAAAATAAACTACAGATATTACAATATATATTATTCATGGGGAAATGTGTAAGAAGGTGAGATGGCGAAGAAAAAAGAGGGGAAAGGTAAATCAACACCAAATCATGCATTACATCAGTGAGGAAAAGAGCGTTCAAGGAGGAGAAGCAAGAAAAAAGGAAGGGGAAAAGGAAAATAATCCAATCATGCAAGTCATGTTCCCGGGAGCTCATGACGTCACGTACTAAGCCCCGCCCCGTCGCCTCCTGATTGGCTGGCAGTTTTGGGGGGGCTCACATTTTCCCTATTTTCCTACGTTTACCGGGCCTGAGCGTTTGTTTTTCGTGCCTAGCCATGAATATTCAGGCACGGGCTAGTGTTACGCCTGAAATGGATGCCGGGGTTAGTGTAAATAATGTAAATAAGCGCAATTATGTCGGGTCATGAGCTCAGGGGGATGAAAGCTGGCTGGCTGGTGTGGGGAAGGCAGGAGGGGAGCGATTTACTGCATTTATATATTTATTTTATTATTATTAGGAACCATACGATAATCAGTAACAAAAACACACTTCAGAGTGAGATATAGAAAACCCCTGGATAAAATGGATACGATAATTAGCTGGTAAAAGTCCACCTATCTATTTATTGCCAGATGCTTTAATCCCGTAAGTGGTGGCCACAAACAAATCGCCTCCACGTCGCTGGTGTACACATACAGTAATAATAAAGATGCATTTCACTTTATACTGCCTAATCTACACTAAGTAAACTGAACAGAAAATACTAATGCATCGTTCTGAAGCAACTACACCATTAAGCTTAATTAAATTTCGCGACTTAACAAAAAAAGTAATCCGCGAGTAAAAAAAGAAAATAAATTGTGAAGGAGTTCGTGTAAAAATGCTAAAAATTAAAATACTGTAATGTGGAAGTTAGCGATGGAAAAAATTTATTGTTATGAAGTGAAAAATGTTTAAATTAGTTCCATCTACTTCCTTGTCAAACAGTCTATCAATTACTGTCTATCTATCTATCTATCTATCTATCTAATGTCTGACGCCAGCTGCATCCTGTGAGATACGACATCAACAGAACGACCTCAAGGTGTTTCTATTCCCTACTAGGAGACGACCCCTCTTCCAAAGACACACCACCCTCCTGTACACCTTATTCCCCACCTCATTCTCGGTCTCCTGCTCCTCCTCCATCACGTCCCTAATGATGTTGCTGGTTAAAAAAAAAAAAAAAAGTGCATGTTTAAATAGAAAAATATACGAGTAAAGTCGAGTGCAGTGAAATGGGTGTTTAATCTAGTGTACCGGGTAACTGCATTCCCGATAGCGAAACGGATCAGCCAATTCATCTGCTAATCAAATCTATCGGATAAGCGCTTTCCGATGATCAGCTAAATCTCATAATCTCGTGTTAGACGATTCACGTACCTACTATACACAATGATCGATGTTTCAAAAAATAAATAAATGTTTGAAATAAATATAAACTAGCAGCATAAGTAATATTTTTCGTGCTACAGATTCGTAGATATTTCCTGGACAAACGCATATTATCTATCTATATGTCTAACCATCCAACCACCTCTATCTATATGTCTATCTATTTAACTGTATTATATATCTTTCACTGGACCATGAAAATAAACAATTCTCACGTAACTCCTTGCAATTGCTCAGTTTCTATATATAAATCCAATATTCCAAATTCACGTGTCCTCTAGATATTCTGGTTTGATGGATAAACAGTCTTCCCGATAAACAAGTATTCCGGATAAGCGAGTCTTCCAGATATACAAGTATTCCAGATTAATGAGTCTTCCAGATAAACAAGTATTCCAGATAAACAAGTAGGCCTATTCCAGATAAGCAAGTCTTCCGGATAAGCGAGTCTTTCAGATAAACAAGTATTCCAGATAAACAAGTAGTCCGGATAAGCGAGTCTTCCAGATAAACGAGTCTTCATAAATTCGAGTAATCCGGATAAACGACTATTCCGGCTAACCAAACACACAAAATCCCCCCCCCCCAGCCTCCCCCTTCATTCCTTCCCCACCAGCAGAGCATCCCCACCACTCCTCCCCCAGACAGAATATTCTCAGCCCAAACCATCTCCTAGAATTATCGTTTGCGTGGTGGTGTTGTGGGTGTATTTATTGTGGCTGCCGGGCTGGGTTGGTTGGATATTGAGAACCGGATATTAGATTGGAGGCGGGCAATGGGGAGGACGCTCAATTAGCCGACTGTAATGGTTTTATCACGGGGCGGGAATTGTTGGAAGGTGGGGGGTTGGAAGGTGGGGGGTTGGAAGGTGGGGGGTTGGATGGGGAAGGGTTGGGGATAGTGGGGGATGGTGGGGGTCGATAGCGAGGAATGGTGAGGGGACGGATACTGGAGGACGGTGGGGTGGGGTGATGGTTGTTGGGAAGGAATTGGGAGTAGGGTGAATGTGTGGTAGGTGGTGGAATGGAGGAACTGTTGATGGTGAAGGGAGATAGGACGAGTGGTGGAGAATGGATAGTAAATGGTGGAGAGGAGTGGATATTGGATGGTAAATGGTGGAGAAAGGGAGGATGGAAAACGATAGGGTAACTAAGTGTGAGAAAATTTATGAAGAAGTTGAGGGAGGTGGTGTATTTGTGGAGGGGTAGTTAGTAGGAATGAGGAATGGTTGACAAGGAAAGAGGGATGGGTGATCGGGATTGACGGGGTAGGTGAGATGGAAATGTGGGAGGATGATAATTATGGTGCGACAGGCATTGGTACGTGATGAAAATGGGAGTACATAATATTATAAAAACAGTACATACGAGTCGAAAAGACTCCTTTGAGGCCTGTCATGGAATTGTTAGTTATCTTTTTGGGCAAATTATACTCTTGGCGTTAACTTGACCCAAATTTTCGTTTTTTCAGCTTATTTCACGTAGCACAGAGGCAGATTAACATAATACAGTGGCTCTACATCCCTTTTGCAGTAGTTCATGACTTGCATCATAGTCTAACGTTAATCTCCAGTTACATCTCAGTACTTAACATGGTGATTTTAGGCCAAGTTAAAGTAAAACAGGTGCCAACTCCATTAAACGGACTGAAAATTGTTGGTTAGCTGTGGAAAATCTTACTAGGTTTTAGCAGAATTAAGAGATATCGTTTAGGAGTTGCTGACCGCAAATGAAAATTAGAAAAGCAGGCAGAAAAGAGGAATGTTTTGGTTGGTGAGCAGATGGTGCTTTGGGAGGTGAGAAGGGATGAGGTAATGGTAAGGAGACGGTTAATGAAGAGACTAGTTAATGTAGGTATACGAGGTGATGGTAGGTGAGTAAGAATGAGATGATGGTGGTAAGGGAATGAGAGGTGGATAAGGATAAAGTGATGGTAGGTTAGATGTAAATGAAAAGAGGGGTTACTGATGGAAAAAGGCGATAGTAGGTGGGTGAGGATATGGTATGTGGGATGTAAATGAAGAGACTGGCTAATGAGGGTACAAAGTGATGGAAAGTGGGTTGGGATGAGGCGATGGAGATGATGGGAGGTGCTGACGGACAGCGGGAAGATACAATGATAAGCTTTAATAGTGGGTGACAGGGCCTGTGGTGGGCACGTGGGGGGTGGGTGGGAGAAGAGGGGAAAGCCTAATCGGAGAACGGCTGCTGGAGGACTGTGGGAAATGTTGACAGCAAAACTGGGGATAATTTTTTCTTTTTGTACAGAAGATGAATACAAGATAAAAAACAAATTAAAGACAGAAAAAACTCCATACACCAGACTACAGATGTTCCCCACTCACGATTAGACACTTCACAACGGGACCGTTTTCTTGAGGTGAATGGGAAGGAGGAAGGGTATGCAAAAAGAAGAGAGATGGACATGAAGGGAAAGGGATTGGGAATATGAGGAAATGGGGAAAATTGTGGATACCGAGGCTTGTCATGAACAGTTGTTGGTATCTGTGGTGAAATGCGGTGGTTGTGGTAATAAGTGGTGGTTGTGGTGCAAGGTGCTGTCTGTGGCATAAAGAGGTGGTTATGCTAGAAAGAGGCAACTGTGGTGCATGGTGGTGACTGTGGTGGAAAGTGGCGACTGTGGACCGAAAGTGATGGTTTTGGCGACAAGAACGTGATTACTGTGGTGGAAAGTAATGATTTTGGTGGTAAGTGGTGACAGGTGGAAGATGATGATTGTGGTGGATGGTAATGACTGTGATAGTACACCGCAGTTATGGGGTAAAGTGGTGGCTGAAGTGATTGTTGTGGAGAGTAGCGATTGTGGTAGAAAGTGGTGATTGTGGCATGTGGAGGTGCTTGTGGTAAAAAGTGGAGACTGCTGTGGTAAGACTGTGGTGGTAGCGGTAGAAGTAGACAACAATACCTGAGAACGCCACAAAATTATAACAGCAGTGGTTTTGGTTGACGGTGCGGTAATTGTGGCGAATATTGGTTTGCTCAACACACGGTGGTAATATCAATAAATGGTAACAACTGCGGTGATTGTGGTGGTAGATAGGGCGCTGTTACGGCAGGTTGCGGGGGAGGCTTTGTACGGGATGCTGGGGGGTAGATGGCAATAACTGAGAAAACTGGTGTGTCGTGGTAATATACAGCAATGAACAGCCATAACACCACGATTCAAAATTCTATGATATTGTACTCTGTTTCCTTTTTCTGATGTACCTGGATAATTTCATTTTTGAAACCTGAGTCTGCTATGCTTACAGATTCGAAACCCGAGTATCCGAATGTTTAGGTATTCGAAACCCGATTATCCCAATGTTTAAATGTTAGAAAACCCAATAATCCCAATGTTTAAGTATTAGAAACCCAATTATCCCAATGTTTATGTATTCAAAACCTGATTATCCCAACATTTAGGCATTCGAAACCCAATTTTCCTAATGTTTAAGTATCCGAAACCCGATTATCCCAATGTTATGTATTCGAAACCCGATTATCCCAATGTTTAAGTATTCGAAACCCGATTATCCGAAAATTAAAGAGGATCCAAGACTGAACCAGTCAATCCTACAATGTAATTCTATATTCTATTACTGTAATCTAGAGACAATTTTATTCAGATCGTATTAGGCTTTTCAAACTGGTGGGGGTAAATACAGCCTTCATCAATTTCCATACTGGGGGTTCTCTTAATCTGGATAAAATCGTCTGAAGGTAGTTATGAATGAAACCAGTATTACGGGGTAGTAGTGAAGGGGAGTCCTAGCGAAATATTGAAGAATTCGAAACTCAAATAGTAGGAACGATTAAGCATCTTACTCATTTCGTTACTCGGTAAACCAAAAATCGACATTCTCTCTCTCTCTCTCTCTCTCTCTCTCTGCGGCATTACACTTTTATCGCCGCATCAAGAGCCAAAGTAGGGGCCCGGGGCTAGGCTACACATTCCAGACATATAGGGCTAAACATCGATATTACTTCACTTGTACGAAACCATTACCATAAGAGGTAGTGGAATCAGTGGCTTTCGCATACGCCTTTCGGACACAGGACTCACTGAATTCTAATAATGCCTTAAGGATCTAGGGCCGTAGGAGTGTCGGGGGGTTCGTAACGTTTCTTCCTCAGCGATTTATTTTCATATTACACGTTAATATTACTTTATTTTTTATATATATCGCTTTAATACGGATGTAGTCTAAACACACACACACACACACACACACACACACACACACACACACACACACACACACACACACACACAAGTATGCAGAGGTGTAATGGGCCAAAGACAGCGTTAAGATAGGGGTTTTACTTAATATCTTAAGCCACTTGAGAACAAACCCCTTAGTGTTGTGAAGGGACGGGAAAAGCGCTTGGAGTGTGGGCAAGTAAATATTAGTGCTTGGAGGTGACGGGTGGTAAGAAGGGGTGATGGGAAGAGCTGGGGAGGGAAGAGCTGGGGAGGGAAGAGGAGGTAGTTACGAAGTCATAATTCAAAGGCTTCTTTAGATATCTTCAAAATACCGGATAAGATTCTGTATAGTCTTAAGAAGAGGGTGGTAAGACTTAAAGAGACGCTTGTATGCTTCCTCTTAATTTTCCCCACTTCCCTTCCTCCATAGGCCTGCGTGAATACTAACAATGCCCTTAGGAATCGACCAGAAGACCCGTGGCGCTATGGAAGGCAGGGCAGGGCGAGTGGTCATGTAAATATTAGTGCTGGGAGGTGACGGGTGTTAAGGAGGGATGCTGGCCAGACGAGGGAGGGTGGGGGGGGGTAGCTGGGTAGGCCTGTATTACAAGCTAAGTAGGGAAGAGATCTTGGCAACCACATGGTAAGATTTTTAAAGACTGGGAAGTGGATGGAAAATGTACAAAAGAGGCTGAAGCGTCATATAATGTAGTTTCCATTATATACTTTCCATAAATATGTAAGTATATTAAGTAACTTTACAGCACCGTCTGTCCATCTGATATTCCATTAAGCTATTACATTACTTAAGTATTTATATGTTTATCAATTATTCAGATGGGAGAGCATCCTTTGGGGCGGTGTTCTTCCGTCTGTCTCTCCTGAACGATATTCGGATGCGAAGTGATTCACGCAGACTGTTGCGACTTAAGCGAGGTTACTCCATACCACACCACTCCAACACCACACCAAGAGGGATAATCGATGGTTTCTTAAGCTCCCGCATCTAGCATTTCTGTGCTTGTTCGTCACGACACTGGTGATCTGTTCTAAATCTGTCACAACATAACAGTTATCAAGTTACGTCGTCTCTATGTTACGAGTTTCCTTTTTATTTATATATTATTTGCTCTTAAAATCACAAGTTTACCTTTATTCTCTGCTATAACTGAAGTGTCTGTAGTCAAAGATATGTATCAGTCAATATTTCACTCGTTCTTATTCACTTCTAAATTCTTCGTTTTACTCACACATATTCCTCCTTTTCTCATTCAATCGTCCTCCCTCCTTCCTTATCTTTATACTCCAATTTTCCTTTATTACGCTTTCATATCTCCTCTCTTACTTTGTTTCATTACCGCCCTCTATTTTTAGTACACTCTCTCTCTCTCTCTCTCTCTATTCATTATCTCAACGCTTTGTCCTATCTTCATTATGTACTTTCTTTCTCTTCACTCTCTCCTTTTCTTCTTCGTTTCTTCATTTATCTATCTGTCTCTCTCCTCTCATCATATTCTCTTTCTCGCATCGTCTTCATATTCTTTACCTTCCCCTCCCCTCTCTTCATTTCCTGTACCTTTTCTCCCCTCTCTTCATTTCCTCTGTTTTCATCTCTCCTTTCCCAATCCTCTCTTACATTTTTCATTTCAATTTCCTCCACCTTTCTCTCCTTACTTAATTTTCTTTGCACTTGCTCCGCCTTTATTCCTCCCGTCTTTATTGTCTTTGTCTTTCGCTCTCCTTTCGTTTACTGTCTGTCTTCCTTTTTTTCCTTCCTCTCCCGCTCCTTTCCTTTCCCCTTCTTTCCTTCCTTCCTTCAAACACTTTCGTCTCTCTTATAATTTTTATCCTTGCCGTCCCTTCTTACCCTATCCTTCTTCATTTACTCTTTTACCTGTCCTTCATTTTCTCCTTAATCGTCCTTCACTCCTTTCTTTGCCCTTCCTTCTTTATCATACTACATTTACCCTCGCCTTCCCCCTTCCTCCCAGTCATTACCTCCTTTCATTTGCTCGTGCTCCCTCCTTCCCTCCCTATTTTATCGACCATTATTTACCCTTTCCATCATTCTTTCTCTCAGTCTCCCCCCACTTCTTCCCTTGCTTTCTCCCTTCACTTGTTTAGTCTCCCTCCTTCCCAACCCTTCTTTGTTGCTATTTTCTCTGCCCTTCCTTTCCTTCCCTCCATTTCTGCCTTCACTCTTTCAATCCCCTTTTCCATCCTTCCCTTCCTTCACTCTTTCTTTTTCCCTTCCGTCCCTGGCTGTATCACTCTCCGCCCTTCCTTCTCTTCCTTTTTCCCTTCACTCTTCTAGTTCCCCTCCCTTTCTTCCTTCTTTTATCGCCTTCCACTCTTTCTTCCTTCCTTCCCTTCTCCCTTCACTCTTCTATTCTCCCCTCCCTTTCTTCCCTCCTTTCTCGCCTTCCACTTTTTCAATTTCCCTCCCTCGCTTTCTCCCTTCCCTCCCTTTCTCTCTTTACGCTTATAGTCTCCCTCCCTCTCTTCCTTCCTTTATTGCCTTCCACTCTTTTAATTTCCTTTCCTCTCTTCCTCCCTGCCTTCCTTCCTTATCGCCATTCATTTACCCTTTGCCCTGTCACGCCCACCCCGCCCTCATCACCAGGACAAACACACTGGGTAAAGCATGCGTGTTAGCCAACGGAACACCACCCCTTCCCCACCCTTCACACACCAACGCACTAAAAGAACGAACACCCCCAACCCACCCCGCACACGAAAACAATACACAAACGAACACCCCCCTGCCACCACACACACGAAAGCACTAAACGAACTCAACACCCCGTACACCAGCACACAGAACGAACAGAACACCACATAATAACGCTAACAGAACACCCCACACAGTACACCAAAACAACAGAACACTCCGCACACAAACGCACTTAACGACTGGTTTTCCTTTAGCCGTTTCTCGTTGGTTTAAGATTTTGCACTCCCACCTCCACACCGATGCATTTTGTGTCATATATCTTTCAGTCATCTTGTAAACTAACGATGCAAATTACGTCGATATTAAGCATATGGTCTTTTTTTTTATGCAAGGAAGAAGGAACCAAAGGCCAGACGCCCTCCACGAAAAAGAAAAAAAAAGATAAGGGAGCCAAATTCAAGATCCCTTTATTTCGAGATGTAAATAAAACGTTGTTATGTCCTTCAGGCTGGGGACGTGCGTTTTATTCCATTTTCGCTACTTCCAAACTTTTTTTTTTTTTTAAATTCAGGATAGACCTTTCGACTGGGAGGAGTTACATGAGGCGTTAAATACAGCATACATTAATCCCTTCAATACAAAAGGTCTTTCATAAGCAGAATAAAACCGTCTGGTGGTAGCAAGAATAAACTTAAAATATATCAAAGCAGTGAAAGGAATAAAGTGTAACACATAGAATTAATCGCCAAGGAAGAGTTGCTACGGTCTCCTGTATCAGTAAAAATAAAGTTACCACACTCGCTTAATATTTGCCGCCTCTGACTGCCTCGCTAATTAACTGGACGAAAAAGGGAACACTAATATCGCCCTAATCGCCAATCATCGCCAAAATCACCATAATTCTGCACTTACTTCTAATTCTGTAACTATCCACTAAGGTCTAATGGCGGGGCCGTTTTCAGTAAATTATCCTAAGCACTATAATTACGTCTAGTATTATAAGCACCACTATTACTACTAACCAGCATTATTTTCTCAACTACCACTACCACCACTACCATTAACACAATCACCTTACAAACTACCACAGTCACCACCACTGCGATCGTTACTATTACTTCTACCCCAGCAAAAAATAACTAGAAATAACTAAGTAAATACATGAATAAACAACCGCTGCTACGACCTATTCTGAAATCAATAGGACTGTTTGTACGACCACAGAATATAACCACAGTAAAAGCATGATACCAGAACTACATTAACTCACCTTATCAAGCCACAAACACCACCACCACCACAATCATCACTGCCACTACCATCACCAAAATGCTACCACAATTCCTATTACAACCAGCCACAAACACCATCACTACCACACCCATCACCAAAGTGCTACCACAACACCCACTGCAACCAATTCAAAACACCATCGCTACCACAACCATCACCATCGCCTCATACATCACCACCACCACTATCACCATCACTCTCACCATCACTACCTACATCAATGCCTTCACCACCACAACCTCTACCGCACCATCGCTACCACAACCATCACCATCGCCTCATACATCACCACCACCACTATCACCATCATCACCATCACTACCTACATCAATCCCTTCACCACCACAACCTCTACCGCCCCAAGATACCCATGATTATTCGTCAATGCCCCCTCCCCCCCTCCACCGCAAACACTACCATTACCATAATCTCCACCACCACAATCCCTACCAACACTACCACAACCACTACTATTACCACTACCCAAGTCAATGCTCCTACTACCACAATCCCACTACCACTACTACCACCACCACCACCACCACCACTACCCGGATCGAAGTGCCACAATCGCTACCACAAATATCATCGTTATCTAAACCACCACCACCACCACCACCACCACCACCATTACCACAACACTCCCTACCACAAATACACCACCACTATTACCCAAATCAATACCCCCACTACCACAATCGCTACCGCATGCACCACAATCTATACCACCATTATTACCGTTAACCAAATCAATGCCCCGCTACCATAATTACTACCACAACCAGACCACCACCAGCACCCAAATCAACTATGCCACTACCACAATCGCTACCACAAGCACCACTGTCTCTACCATCATCACTACCCCTACCCAAATCAATGCCCCCACTACCACAACCGCTACCATAAGCACCAACATTACCATAACCAGCAGTGCTACCACAACAAGCCTACGCATTTCATTAGGCTTCTCCAGGGCTATTATCATGTAGTGCGGTAGGGTAAACCTGGGAAGGAGGTAGGGGAAGGAGGTAGGGGAAGGAGAGGGAGAGAGAAAGAGGATGGGGAAGTAGAGAGTGAGAGAGAAGGAGGGAGAGAGAAAGAGACAGCAGGAGAGAAGGGAAGGAGAGAGAGACAGCAGGAGAAAGGGGATGGAGAGAGAGGGAGACAGAGAAGGGGAAGAAAGGGAAGGAGAATGGAAGGATGGAGAGGGAAACAGGGAGAGAAGGAAAAAGAAGGGAAAGACAGCGTGGGCACAGAGGTAGGGGAAAACATGGGGAGGGAAAGGAGGGGAAAGACGAAAGGGAAAGGCAAACGAAGACGAACAAGTGGGAAAAGGGAATGAGGTAAGAAAGGAACTATAAAGGGATGGGTAGAGAGAGAAGGAAGAGGGGAGATAAAGGGGAAAGAAGGAGAGAGGGATGCTGAGAAAGAGGAACGGAGAAAAATGAGGAGAGACGAGGAGGAAGAAGACAAAGAGCAATGAAAAGGTCTTGGAAATTTGGCAGTGGAGTGGGAAACGACGGGCAAGAGAAATGAACGACTGGGAGAAAGAAAAGAAGGGCAGAGACGACAGGAGAGGAGAGGCTAAGGGCAGAAGGTAAAGAAAAGGAAAATAAATTGGTGTAAAACTGAAGAGTACAGAAGACAGAAGTCAGGGTATTTATGAAGGCGGAAGGATGAAGATAACTTGGTCTGTGAAAAGAGAAGGACAGAAAGACAGGGGAAGGCGTGGTAAGAGGGAAGATGAAGAGGGTGTATTGAAGTGCAGAAGTGTTGAGGATAAACAAATCCAGATGCCTGTGAAAAGGGTTAGACAAAGTTCCAAGAAAACGGGAAAGTGTAGATGAAAGGAAGTGAGAAAAAAAAAAACATAATAATACGTATACAAGAGGAGGAAGAGTGAGGAAAGGAGGAGAAAGCTGACCAACAAGAGAAAGGCAGAAACGAAAACGAGAAATTAAGGACAAATGATGAAAGAAGAGTCAGAGAATATTTGAAGGGGAAGAAGGCAGACAGACAAATACCAACAAAGTAAAAATTAAGAATGAGAGAGAGGGATAACAACTGGTTCAAGAAAGAAGATAGGTTGGGGGAAGAGGGACCGAAGAGTGATCAGGGAAGAAAAGAAGGCCGAGAGAATGGTAATGAAGGGAGATGGGATGGAAAGGATGGGAGAGGGGATAAGGAACGAGAGGAAGGGAGAGGGGATGGGGAAGGAGAAGGGAGAGAGGATGGGGAGGAAGACGACGGCAAAAAGGAATGAGGAGGAGAAGGAGAAAGGGAGTGGGGAAGAGGAGGAAGACGGGAGACGGGATGGGGAGGGAGAAGGCAGAAACTAGGTAGAGGGTAGGGTGGCTGCTGTAATATGGAGGAGAAAATGAGGTGGAAGGAGAGAGGAGGCGGCAGAGTGGGAAGGAAGGACGGTAGC